>NC_073693.1:250660456-250960456 GCF_029784155.1 Uranotaenia lowii
CACTCAATAAGCTTACGTAGCACATCAGGTTGGTAACGGTTGAACTTTGTCTCACAAAACTTGACAGAACCATGTTGAGCCTCACAGATCAAAGGTTTTACAGCATCATATATCCGTTCGTGCATCAAGACTTCAAAAATCTTTGAAATGGAGTTAGAAATCGAAATAGGACGGTAGTTTTCCACGTTGTGGAATTCAAAGGAAAATACAGTCATGAATGCGTTAATGGACATTGGTCTCCATCAAATAAATAACATCAAGAATCTCAACGAACGCCTGCTTGATCTTGCATTCGTAAGCGATCCATCGAATTTCCTGTTGCGCGCAGCTCCTCAACCTTTGATGCGTGTGGATTTACATCACCCCCCGATTGTAGTCTCGTTTTTTTCCGACATGTTTGATAAAACTACGGATGGTGACGACGTCACATATGATTTTAGAAACTGCAACTTCAACGAGCTCAACCTCATTATTCAACAAGAAAATTGGACCTCTGTATTAGACCCCAGTACACATAATGCAAACTCAGCGCTTGAGTCATTCTACTCACGCCTATCAGTAATTTTAAATCGATATGTGCCAGTGCGACCTCGCCTTGTTGTTAAAAAATTCGCTTGGTGGAATCGTGAATTGACAACATTAAAAAATCGCATGAGAAAAGCTAAAACCAAGTACACTCGTAATCCAACTGATGATTCGAGGGAATATCTAAGAGCCATTGAGTTACAGTATTTAAAACTTAAAGATACTAGCTACCGTCAGCACTTATCTGACCTTCAACGGAAATTTAAAGATGACCCTTCTGCATTTTGGAATTACGTGAAAAGTAAAAAAGGTAATTTGGGGCTTCCGTTGAATCTTACTTATCAGAATCGCACTTCCAATAACGCCCAAGAAGCAGTTCAACTTTGTACGGATTATTTTAAATCAACTTTTGTATGCCACAAGGAAGTAAACAATTCCAACCAGCATTTGAATTCGGTTGACTCGTTTGATATAAGTATTCCCGAATTCAGGGTTTCTCCAAACGAAGTTAAGAAAGCACTCCTTGATATCAATGAGCAAAAGGGAGCCGGTCCGGACGGCTTACCGCCACTATTCATCAAAAGATGCTGCGAATCCCTAGCACTTCCAGTGAGCATGCTGTTTAACAAGTCATTGGAAACTTCTACTGTACCCATACTCTGGAAAACTGCAGCTATCTCACCTATTCATAAATCTGGTAACATTCATCTTGTTGAAAACTATCGAGGTATATCAATTCTGAACTGCTTAGCAAAGGTATTTGAATTGTTAATCTTCAATAAAGTGAGTTCAGTTTCATCGCATATCATCGCAGAATGCCAACATGGTTTCCGTAAAAAGAGATCAACACTTACTAACTTGATGGTGTATGTTCCGTTCATTAGTAGATCTCTATCCGATAAGAAACAAGTCGACGCAATTTATGTGGATTTCGCCAAAGCGTTCGATCGGCTCCCGCACAAACTACTTATCGATAAGCTTGACACTATCGGATTCCCCAAATGGCTGATCATGTGGCTAGAGTCATACCTTCAAGACAGAACCGCATTCGTCAGACAGGGTCACATCAAATCCACAACTTTCGCCGTTCCTTCTGGAGTTCCCCAAGGAAGCCACTTGGGCCCATTGCTATTTAATCTCTACATGAACGACCTTTGCGTACTGATCAATTCGGAAATAATATTCTACGCCGACGATTTAAAGTTGTATCGCACCATCACAGATTATGAAGACTGTGTTTCACTTCAACAAGACCTCGATAAACTTATGATTTGGTGCCGAGTGAATGCAATGGAGATGAATCTAGGAAAATGTAAAATCTTGACTTTCTCGAGGAGCAGAACAGAGATAACGGATAGTTACCTAGCGGGTGATTTTGTACTTGAGAAGGTTGAATCTATGAGGGATCTTGGCGTGATTCTGGACAAATCGCTCACGTTTAAAGATCACCTAGCTTTGACTGTGGCTAAAGCTAAAACAGTGCTAGGATTCATCGTACGCCACACAAAAGGATTCAGTGATACCACCACTCTAAAAGTACTTTACTGTTCACTGGTCCGTTCTGTTTTGGAGTATAATATCCAAATTTGGGCACCTTCATCCATAGGCGGTATGAAGCTGTTAGAATCTGTCCAGAAACGTTTCCTGCGATATGCACTGCCGAACTTACCCTGGAACGAACCACAACGGCTTCCGCCTTACGACGATCGATGCGGAATCCTGAAAATCGAACCAATCGGATCTCGTGTATTACTCCTCCGGCGTGTATTCATCTTTGATATCTTATCTGGAAACATCGACAGTACCAACTTGATCGAAATGATACCATTCCATGTCCCCTCCCGCGCTTTGCGCAATTACGAACCATTAAGGATGATGAATTACGGACGAAATGAATTTTATAACCCCTTCGATATTTCTTGTAAGCTTTTTAACCAAGTGTATTCATGTTTCGACTTTAATATAAGTAAGGATAGTTTTAAGCGTAGATTAAGAGAAAATCAGTCTGTGCGATATTCAGTTATCGTAGACCGTGAACAATAAATATGTGAACATTTCCCCATTTATGTATTAGTGAGATAGCGGCAGTTTTCCATGCTCTAGGGAATGATCTTTCTGTGATTGATCGGTTTAGAACTCTGCAAATCAGGGCAGCTAAAGAGCAGCACATAGTTTAAAAAAGCGGGAGGTATGTTATCTAGACCAGCACCCTTCGTTGGGTCAACAGCGGACAACTTTTCATTCCCGAATCTCGATTTCTAGCACCTTTGATGACATCGGCGATGTAGTTCCACGTTTGAGATCCAATTGCCAGGCCACCAAGTGCGGATGTTATTCCACAAGCAGCGATTCACAAATACTTGCAGTTTTCGCGTCGTCACCGCATATGTTCACCAAGTTTCGCACCCGTACAGCAATTCGGATTTGACGTTTGAGTTAAATATTCAAATTTTCGTTTGTAGAGATATTTGAGTGAGTGCTAGATGTTCCCGAGACTCGCAAATGCAAATCGGGCTTTTCTGATCCGGGTTTCGATGTCTTTTTTGGTACCACCATCAGGCTTTATCTGGCTATCAAGATACTGGAAGCACTCCACTTCCTCAACTTGTTGCCCAGCTACCATGAAACCAAAGGGATTTTCCGTTTTGATTTCCATCGACTTGGTCTTTCCGACATTGACTTTGAGACCTGCTGCCTTGGAGCTTTCGGCGCGGTCGTCGAGTTTGCTCTGCATATCCGGTTGTGTTTAAGCGAGCAAAACAATATCGTCAGCCAGGTCAAGGTCGTTCAGTTGCTCCATTGTTGAAGGATTCCATGGCAATCCTCGGTTCGGTGCACAGTCGATCGATCCAGTCAGAATCTCATCCATTACGATTAGAAAAAGTAGCGGTGATAAGTCACAACACTCCAGCAGGTACTGGGATTGGATCGGAGACACCTCGTACTGTGCTTCGATGAGATGGTCTAATTTTTTCTGTGACTCCTTAGAGTCGCTTTTTCGAAATCAACGAAAACCAGAAGAGAGTCCTGGAATTCGTTGATTTATTCCAGTATTTATTATCCGTAGCGTTGTGATGTGGTCCACACATGTTCGTCCGGATCGGAATCCAGCTTGTTGCCGTCGGAGTGCAGAGTTGATTTTCTTCTGGATCCTGTTCAGGATCACTTTGCAGAGTACTTTGAGGGTTGTACAGATCAACGATATGCCTCGCCAGTTATCGCACTCTGTCAGGTCTCCTTTCTTCGGGACCTTTACGAGGACACCCTGCATCCAGTCGGCCGGGAATGTCAGCGAAAAGACGGTACAACATTTGTGGTGACAAGGTAGGGTCGGCTTTCAGCATTTCAGTAGGCGCTTTGTTAGACTTCATGACTTTGATTGCCGCTTCTATTTCAGCCAACGAAGGCGCTTCCGAGTTGACGCCATTGATGTGACTCACTGTTGGCGCTTCGTACTGCTGGTTCTGTTGAAAACTCAAAAGTACAAAAATTATAGGCAACAAAAGGGAACTAGAAAGAAAATAAATTTTTGAGGCCTGAGAGTGTACTCCATCGACATTGTCCAGAAACCTAACTTAAAAGGAGTCGGGACGCATATACGCATGCACTCGTGAATACCAAAAGTAGTCATACGTGATCTTTGATTCGATGGTTATTTCTATTTCCAATATTTTTTATATGTTTTAAGTTGTACAATTTTCTCGTATGTTTGGATAACGAGTTGCTTTTAAGCCTTCCCCTTTTCTGTTGCAAAATTATGCGGAAAACTATTCTTTGTTACTAACTTTGTCACTTATTGTATTCTTAAGCATATCGTGTCATACATCAAATGCAACATTTTTTCCATGATGAAAACTGTAAGAATCTATGATAGAAGTTCTTTCAAAAAAGTACCTAGAATTGTGTGATAAAATACAGAACAACTCTTCAACCAGCAACAAGCTCAATCATCAAAAGACTTGTTAACCATTATAAGTATTATAGATAAGTATATTATAAATCAGAGTTCTGAATGATGGAATTCTGAATTTGATTCTAACAGAAACACTTAAGCGGAAAATCAAACCCGACTCCAACACAAAATTTTGAATTTGTCAAATTTAAACATGGATTATATTTTGAAAATGAATTTAAAAAAAAAAAAAAAAAACATGTGTGTATGTTAGGTTGCAAATAGATAGATGCAAATTTAAACCAAAACCGTCAATCCAACTGAAATTTTCCAGAAAAGATAGTTTCATTGTTGATGGGATTTATTCAGTCATTGATTTCGTAAAAGCACTCAGCAAAACTTCCGTAGAAACTCCCTGCAGCAATTCATGTGAAAGGATTTTTGTCATCGATTACCTTGTCACTTATACCTACCAGATAAAGACGCTCCCCGGTCTTTGTCTTCCAGACCACTTTCTATCCAACAACGGAAGCCGGAATTCGAAAAACTCCCTGCTGCCGATGGCGAGATTACAAAAAATTCCTTTTCCGATGAACGCATCTTACGGATCCTGTTTGTCATGTGAGAAGCACACAAAGTTTTCCATGGATGTGGCATGATGTGGATGAAGCAAGAAAACCAGGAGAAAAGATGCAAAAACAATTTTGATCAACGTTAACAAGCTGGGATAACAATGAAAGTCAAAAGCAAAAGTTGGACCAAACTCAAATCAAACCGAGATTATGGACGATAAAGAACACACGCCAGTGGCTGAAGGAAACTTTCTCGGGCGCGCAAAATGATCGTTTCGAAATATAAATTAAAATTAATTCATAGCTTAGATGTTCGATACCGGGGTAGAAAACTCATCTGGTTGTTAGACATCCGGTATCCGGCTGATAGGAATCGGTATCAATCAAACTTTGAATCCTCGAGCATTGTAGCTGTTGGACTCTGATTCTAAATTTAACTTCGTTACCCTAGGGACTTTTCAGATTCTGATTTTTCAGGGAGGGAATGTTCATCTTGAAATGACGAATACCGAGAAGGGTTTGATTTTCAAATATGTTTTATGAAGCTTACAAATTGAGGATGATATTTATTTGAAAACTTACTTCTTTATGTTGTGACTATGAGATAATAACGCGAAAGCATTCTATATATTTAGGTTCTTCTAAATATATGATTTTCAGAACCACAACAATTCACGTGTTATTCAAGTTCAAGTTCAAAAGTTTGATGCTGAATCCAATTCAACATAACAAAAACATCGGGCCCATCTGGCATGGACCGAGCAAATTGGCAGCTCATTCATCATATGCTGAATGCCTACCCAGCTAGCAGATATTTACATGAACGGTACGGAACAGAACAGATGGGAAAAAATGCCACGCCACGCCACCGCTGGGAGTAAAAGTCAGCCCGAAAGTAAAACGATGAATGTTGCTGAACATGCATTTTGACAACGTATAAAACATTTTAATTGGATTTTTCCGCAGATCGAGAGCACAAACATAAATGTATGTATGTTCAGTACACGAAGCCGAGCGTCAATATAGCTGCCAGATTCCTCAGGCATGTATTATAAACGGCATGTTTTTTGCATTGTTTTTTTTTTCTAATTCCGCCATATAAATGCTGATCGAAACAATAAGGTAAACTCTGCTTTGTCAATGAACTTTCTTCGGTGGCATAACGAAGTCTGTATATTTTTCCAATTTTAGGTGGAACTTTGACCATTGCAACGGTCCAACACTTTCAAATTTTTTGAACTCAACAAGTTCATATTCGTGAGGTCTCCTATCTAAATCGATTGAATCCAAAATTTAACTGCATAATTTTGTTGCAGTGGAGATGAAATTTCTGATTTATTTAAAAAAAAAACTAATTATTGCTGCTTTTAGGCCCTTAGTACATTGTCGTTGTTGATTTATTTGCAATCAACTATTAAACTGAGTCACATTTTTGATTTTTTAAACCCTTGTTTTGGTTCAAAACTCATCCATGATTTTTTGCAGAATTTTCGTATAGGAAAATTGAATATTTTGTACTGAAAATCAACATCGTTTTGGTTTCTCCAGTGGAACCGAGCCAACTGATGGTGTTTGTGCCAATTTATAAATTCTCCAAAGGAAATTTTCCGCTGAACAATTTTGTCGATGACCGTAACTTCGTATCTTATTAGGCAAAAAAGTTATAAGGTGTTTAACAAGGGTATGTCTTTTGGCATTGAAAAACAATAAACTCAATTGAAATCACTGCTGGTGCCTCGTGAGGTATTGCATGAAAAGTAGACATACCCTCATTAAACACCTTAAGATACGAAGTTAAGATTTCCTTTAGAGAATTTATAAACTGGCACAAAAATCATTAGCAGGCTCGGTGCCACTGAAGAATCCGAATCAATGTTGATTTTTCAGTACAAAATATTCAATTTTCCTATACAAACCTAAAAGTGTAATTTTACTCATGTAAACGTTACTGAGAAATTCAGCATGAAATCATGGAAGAGTTTTGAACCAAAACGAAGCTTTTTAGACCCCAGGGTTTGAGAAATTCAAAAATGACCCGAAATCGACTAAGTTTAATAGTTCATTACGAATAAATCAACAACGACAATGTACTAAGCGCCTAAAAGCAGCAATAATAAGTTGTTTTTAAATAAATCGGAAATTCCATCTCCACTCAACAAAATAATGCAGTTCAGTTTTGGATTGAATCGACACTCTCTGGAGCCACCAAAATTACTTTTTTTTGGTTCAATTCAAGCCAGCCTGAATTCCCGACGTTGCGCAGTGCCATGAGACTCCTCGTGGATCTCAGAGTTGGCGAGCCACGGGGTATTGCAGGGGCTACGAGTTTTGAGACATAACACGGACTAACTGTTTTTATGATGAAAAAAAGTGTTGATATTAAAAAATGAAAATTGTTGATGAAACTATTAATACTTTAAAGTGTAGTTTAATAATTTAGTAAATGGTTGTATGCAACTATGTGTCGCTGATTGTTCTCTGGTGTTGCTCCGTTGGATCATGAATCTCGATTTTTATTTAAATTTTAAAGAAAATTTAGAATTGAACTTTGTTCACCTCTGGTGTTGTGGAAATTAAAAAATCAAATATCGACATAAATGGTTTCACCCGTAAGGATTTTCAATGAAAAGTGCATTTCCCAACAAATATATATGTTCACATTTCAAATTTGTACGAATGCAATAAAGTTATTATCACATAAAAAGTATGATTTTGGGTGTGTATTTTTACCCCTTCATTGCGAGTTTTTCCATATAAAATTTTGAAATGAATTAACAGTAGAAATGTGCAGTTACTTTATAACAAAAAGTGTTTAAAATTAAGTTTTAATAAACAAGTCAGAAAATTGGCTCGCCTCCGGCGGTATTTAGTCTTAAATCACTATAAAACTTACACATTTCATTATACGACACTATATGACGTTCAAGAACTGAAAATTATGTTTAACGGTCAATTTAACGGCAATTTAATAAGCCGCCTGTATTTAAACTTAAATCTTGACACACAAAAACCTGCCTCGTCTTTAAAATTGGTATTTATTCAAGAAAATCTGCGCTTTTCTGACAAAACTTTGAAATATAACAATAAAAATAAGCTATAGATATATCACTGTTCAATCTCGGGCATATTGGTCACCTTGAATTCAAATATTTTAGTTCATTCTTCCATACCCCTTGACCTTTTGCTATAATTTCATTGTAAAGTGTTGCCATTTTGTCATAGTTTAAGTAAAAATATGAAGAATTAGGGCGCCAAAAAGTGTAATTATAAGTTCAAATAAAATGAAATGCCTCTTCCTGTTTCACTAGTCGACAAGTAAAGTCATATTTTTACCATCCGAAATGGTCTGCCCAAACAATCACCTATCTTCAAGACCGCAATTAAATTATACTTGTGCCAAAAAAACTTGAGTTGTTATATTTTTGGTTAATTTTTCCAATTCTGTAAAATAATAGAATTTTAAAGAATTTTTAAGTAAGTATTAACTAAATTGAATTTAAGATATTCTTTGAAGGCACAAATCTAATCGGTTTGCAGACTTCAACAAATTTATTAAATGAAATAAAATCTTTTTTAAACTTTCTTTAGTAATATCAAAAATACTTTTTTTTTAAACTTAAAAATATGAAGAATTAAACTTTTTAGATCATTCAACGTCATCATCAAAATCAAAATATTATTTTCTTATTGAAACACTGTAATGAATAAATTTAGAATCAGTTTTTCATTTATTTTGATTATTTTAAATCATCTTTTTAGAAATGATCATCATTTATGAAAAGTTCGAAAAACGATTCTAAATAGTAACTTTAAGAGTTAATTTCAATTAGCAAATACTAATCCAATTAATGCTTTGTGCTCTCAATATTTACAACACCTATTAAAATTCCTTTTTTTTTATCAGTTTCGTATTTGATCATTCAAGAGATCACCTATTTCTAAACCTGTAGATTGTCAGAGATGATGAATTGAATATGTTGTATTTTAAATCGAAGAAGTAATTTTTGTGAACTTCAATCCAACATAAACTTTTTAGTCATTTATTTCGATAAATGTAAGAATATAAAGTTGGATTTCATCTTTTTCTTTGATCACTGGCTGATATTTTCATTTTTATCAGATTAAATCAGATTATCTTTGCGTTGTCAAAAAATTCTCTTAAGTTTAAATAGATTTTTTCCTTATCGAAAATTAATATTTCAAATCTTGTTTAAATATTAATCATGGTTTGTTTCTGACCTGATCTGAAATTTATCTTAGATTGAGATGAAATTTGTTTTTAAAACTGGCGTTTTATTTTATGTTTATTTTGTGATTTTTATGTCCGAAGCTTCAAATTCCGATTTTATTCTAAATTTTGATTTGCATTTGTTTTCTGGAATTTTGAAAATATTAACTTAAAACTTCTTGTTCAGAATAAAGATTATCATATTGAATTTCTTTTTAATAACTTTCCGGAAAATACTGATTTGAAACATTGATTCTTATTTATTTTAAATAAATAAATATAAATAAAATAAATTTTCGTATTTACTATGCATTTTTGGTGTTGTTATTATTTCTAGCAAATTTGAATTTCGAAAACCCCCCTCATGAACGGGTCCTTCGCACGGGCCTGCTTGGCAATAATATGGTGGCTCCAGAGAGTGACGGTTCAATTCTGTGGGGCATATAATTCCACTTTAGATGGAAACAATGTCAGGTCAAGTATTAAAACAAAAACTCTCTTTCCAAACATTTGGTTCCATCGCTTTTTAACTATTTCATCCACTAGAACGTATCAATAACTAAAGTTTGCATTTATAGACACCCAAATGGAACTTTAATATGTCATGGGCCCATGGGTGATTGATCTTCTGTTCATTCTGTTCACGATAACATACTCAATTCTAAAAACCCGATTTAATACACTTATCAGTGGATTGGAGGCTTTCTTACAGAGTGTCAATTATCTTTGGAAATAAATGACACAATAATGGATTCCTTATTTCTGAATTATATATTATTAATCTATAAAAAAGATTATGATTAAAGAAAATCGATAGCAAAAATTACTAAATTCAATATAAAAAAAGGTGCCCAGTACGTTTTTTGGAGGATAAACGAACTTATATTCAACGAGTTCATTTATAATCCAAATAATTCAAACTGTTAAAGTTTGAGAGCCACATATCTCGACGCTCACTAGTGGTCAAGGGGTTAATCTCCTAAACTCTCATGCTAGATGGCGTGGGATCGATTCTCTGCTGTTTTATGAAATTTTTGTCAAATTTTTGATCGCCTTTGTAATTAATTTAGCGATTGCTGGCTACTGCTGCTGAGCAAATGGCTACCTTTTTTGGAGCCAACGTAAGCATGATATGTTCTATGGAATAGAAAAATTTTAAACAATTTTGTTTTTTTTTGGTTTTGAGATAGGTCCTACAGGAAAAAAAATGCAATTTTTTGATACTAAATTCATCAAAATCGTGAAACCTAGAATAGGAGTTAATGTGTTAAGAACGTTTTTATGGAACATACAAATTCCCGGACATCATCGTAACTCGTCGAGCTGAGTCGATTGGTACCTATAAAGTGGGGTCTTGGACCCTTAATTAATGATATCCCCAACTGACCGTTCCCTATGCCTTTCTGTAAGAAAGCCAAAAAAGATAACTGAAAATCTTTTAACACTAGAAGGACCGGCAAGTTGAATATACCTATTCGGACCGTGACCAGTCAAAATGATTGGTAAAAGGGACATTTTTTATTACATATTATTTTGAACTTTTTTCTTTTGATATTATTTTGTTTCTTCTTCTATAATTTTTTTTTTATAAAATGGAAATATTTTTTCACCATGGGTACACGGAATCACCTCATTTTGGTATAGAGGACGAATGCGTGTATGTCACAAAATGCTTATTTCAAATAATTTTCAAAAAATTAAAACACATTATCAATCTTTTTTCATGTTGAATGGTAATGAGTATGGAATATGGGAGCACGGTTTCACCTAATTTTCTCGTAGTAGATATTTTCTAGCACCCATCCCTCTGAATTTTTTCAACATGTTGCTTATTAATTATACTTGATATTGTAGATTTAAATCATAGTTTTTTTTATAAGCAGAGCAATTTACCATGTGTGCACGGATTTACTGCCATTCATTAAAAATCAACTTTTTCGCGTGTTAAAGGTAAAGAATATAGGCTTTTATAGATTCAAAAGAAAATTTGTGTTGTATACATAGTTTTTCGCTATGGGTGCACGGATTCACCGCATTTCTATCAAATATTGGACTTTTTCAAATTTTTAAAACGCATTTTGACAAATCTGAACTCAACCAATGTCGGAACCATGATTTTTATTTTTAGTTCCGTGTTTTCATTCCTGGAAAAGAAATATTTCAATTATATTTTGGAATATTAAATTTATTTATTAATTATTAAAAAAAGGTTTTTGCAGGTTGTATATTTATGTGATAAGATGGTGATTGAATCATCAACCCAGAAATTGGAGAACGGTTACCATGGACCGAGTGATTTTTAGGAGTTATGTGCATATGGATGAAAACAGTGAAAATAAAAATAATGAATCAATATTGTTGAACTTTACATTGATTTGTTTTTCCTAAATAGTTTTTCAATTGGTCAATATTGCATTCCAAATACCTATCATATCTGACTCAAAAATATTTTGTGTTCTGAAGCAATTCGAAAACTATTTCACTCTATATAATTTACAAAGACATTGCAGCCATTCCTTGCACCCATGTTGAAATATCTTAGCGCCGATGTGGTCTAGCAGATAGGTTGGCACGTATGCCTTGCTATGCCAGACGTACTGGGTTCGATTCCCGTTATTGGCAAGAAAACTCTTGGTTTCGAATCCCATAAGTTGCCGACAGGTAAGATTTGTTTCCTCTTATAACTGACTGTATAATAAGAATGTTCAATCAGTTGCCAGCTGGTCAGTTATATACAAGGGTGCCGGAACACCTGTAAGTAAAACTTGCATTGGAGATTTGTCGAACCTAATAATCTAAGAATGCATGTGAACACATAAAGCTTAGTTCTTTTAGAAATGGGACACTTTCATTTGCTAATAGCTCGTTAACTAGTTATTGGATATTAAAAATTTTGACTGCATTTTGTTGCCTGTTATAAGAACTATTCGACCTATTTTTTTCAAAATTTAAAATTTACGCGTTTTTGAGATATGTGCGATGCAAGAGAAAAAGAAAAAAATAATTTTGCACAGTTTCCTTTGAAATTCGTCATTATCAAATTGATAGCTGACAAAACCGTTGATTATTCAAAGAATTACTGAGTTTTTTTGGTGGATAAGTATGCAAACACTTTCAATAATGTCCACAAAGTTCAAATCAAGCATTGGAGTGAAGCACATGATCGACAACAACGGTTAAGGGTCATCAAGGAAGTCAAGTCTCATACCAGCATTTTTTATTTTCAATAAACGAAAAACTAAGGGTAGATCGCTGATATGTCCAAAACAATTTTCTCCGATAAGCTGAAAGTGTTGCCTAGTGATGACTCATTGAAATCCAACCTCAAAAAATCATTTTTTGAAAGTTCCAAAGCTCTTAATCTGTTAAACCGGTACCAAAAAAAAAACGTTCAAAAAAGTGATCAAAAATATGATCAAACTTGTTCATTTCGAAACAACTGTTTCCACTAAAATGCTTCCAGTTTCTTTTAAAAAAGAAGTTTTGGACCGAAAAGTATCAGAAATTGAAGAAGGAGGGTGAAGCCACCTAAAATATAGATTTTACGAAGTATAAGTTGAAGAAACTGATCAATACCATGACTGAAAAAAGTGTGCGCCGGCCAATAGGAGATACCAAGAAAAAAGTAGAAATTTCTTTAACAAAAAACGGTAAATATTTTTTTTCAAATTTTTTCATGAAAGATCATAACATTACCTTCATTTTCTTCAGAGAAAGTATTTCGTTCAAACGAATGGTTTTTAAGATACAGGCATTCGTAACTGTCCCATTTCTAAAAGAACTAAGCTTTACTTAGGAAGAAATTGCGGTGAATACGTGCACCCTTGGTGGATAACCAACATATAAAAAATATTCCGTGCACCCATGTTGAAATATCATTTAAGTTATTCAGTTTCATAGCTTATGTCTTCAAATTTGAATAAATAAGTACACTATTCATAATTATTTAACTCATACTAGTTTAGTATTAAAAATATTTATCACATAAAATTACTCAATTACTCGAATGGACATGTATTAAATCTAACAAAACTTTTACAAATCTTGATGAAATTTCGCAAAATTTTGACAGAAAGTTTGATTATAGTTGAGTTAAGTTAAAAAAATTAGGATTCAAGTGCTTAAAGCGCCTCACAGTGGTCAATCCGAGAACTTTTTCTATATATTTTCATGACTTCGCATCGAAAATCAATAATTTCATAACGAATGACACACTTCTGCCCACCATAAATCAACTAGGACTCATTGTCTTGAGTGTAGATTGCAAATGAAACAAAAGCAAGCGAAATTTTTTTATCTTGTTTGAGTTATAGGGTTGTTAATTTTACCAGTCATTTTGACTGGTCGCGGTCCGAGTGTCCATGGCGAAATTTTTCTCCCTTATTAACACTAGAAAGACCGCACCAGTCAAAATGACTGGTTGGACACTTTGTTTGTTGAATATCTTTTGCATACTTCGCTTTAAAAATTCGCAAAAAATACGACTTTTCATGAATTTTGAATCTCTACAAAACTGTGTATTTTTTATTTCACTAGCACTTTTAATAAGCGAGAAAAATTTCGCCATGGACACTCGGACCGTGACCAGTCAAAATGACTGGTAAAATTCAAAACCCTATAACTCAAACAAGATAAATTTTTTTCGCTTGCTTTTGGTTTCATTTGCAAGCTACATTCAAGACAATGAGTCCTAGTTGATTTATGGTGGGCAGAAGTGTGTCATTCGTTATGAAATTATTGATTTTCGATGCGAAGTCGTGATGATTTGAAGAAAAAGTTCTCGGATTGGCCGCTGTGTAACGCTTCAAGCACATGACTCCCAATTTTTTTGGTCTGTTTTGTTGCTCAACTATAATCGAACTTTCTGTCAAAATTTGGCGAAACTTCATCAAGATTTGTAAAAATTATGTTAGATTTAATACATGTTCATTCGAGTAATCGAGTAGTTTTAGGTGATAAATATGTTTTATACTAAACTAATATGAGTAAAATTATTATGAATTGAGTATTTATTTATTCAAATTTGAAGACATCAGCTATGAAACTGAATAATTTAAATGATATTTCAACATGGGTGCACGATATATTCTTATATGTTGGTTATCCACCACGGATTCACCGCAGTTTCTGCCCAAGTATGCATTCTTTAGATTATTAGGCTCGACAAATCTCCAATGCAAGTTCACTTACAGGTATTCCGGCACCCGTGTATATACCTGGCCAGCTGACAACTGATTGAACATTCTTATTATAAGAAGAAACACATCTTACCTGTCGGCAACTCATGGGGTTTGAACCCAAGAATTTTCTTGCCGATACAAGGAATCGAACCCAGTACGCCTAGCATACCTAGACCAGACTCGCGCCAGCCTATCTGATAGACCTCATCGGATGCGGATATTTCAACATGGGTGCACGGAATGGCTGCAAATTCGCCGTTGTAAATTATGTAGAGTGAAATAGTTTTCAAATTGCTTCAAAACACAACATGTTTTTGAGTTAGATATGATAGGTTTTGAAATGCAATATTTGTCAATCGAAAAACTTTTAAGGAAAAACAAATCAACGTGTACATTTGACAATGTTGATTCATTATTTTTAATTTCACTGTTTTCCGTAGCACGACGTAACTTGATGCATATCATTCCTAAAATTCACTCGGTCCATGGTAACCGTTTTCCAATTTCTTTGATGTTGATCAGATCTTATCAGATAAATGTACGATTGCAAAAACCTGTTTTGTAATAATAAATAAATAAATTTATTATTCCAAGATAAAATTGAAATATTTCTTTTCCTGGAATGAAAAAAACGGAACTTTAAATAAAAATCGTTATTTAAATCACCATGTCTCAACATGAAATACATGGTTTCGACTTTTGTTTGATTTGTAAAAATGCTTTTTAAAAATTTGCAAAAAGTCCAATATTTGATTAAAACGCGATGAATCCGTGCACCCATAGTGAAAAAACATGTATATAACACAAATTTTTATTTGAATCTATAAAAGTCTTTATTCTTTACCTTTAGCATGCAAAATAATTGATTTTGGATGAATAGCGGTGAATCCGTGCACCCATGGTAAATTGCTCTACTTATAGAAAAAAAATATGCTTCAAAACCTACAATATCAAGTATAATTTATAGGCAACGTGTTGAAAAATTTCAGAGCGATGGATGCTAGAAAATATCTACTAAAAGAAAATTGAAGTGAAACCGTGCACCCATGGTCAATATCCATAGCCGTCTAACATGATTTTATAATTAGATTGATAATGTGTTTTAATTTTTTGATAATTATTTGAAATATTCATTTTATGACATACACGCATTCGTCAACTATGCCAAACTGAGGTGATTCCGTGCACCCATGGTGAAAAAATATTTCTATTTTATAACAAAAATGATATCGAATTAATAACAAAACAATTTCAAAAAAAAAGTTAAAAATATTATGATATAAAAAATTTCCCCTTTACCAGTCATTTTGACTGGTCACGGTCCGAATAGGTATATTCAATTTGCCGGTACTTCTAGTGTTAAAAGAGCTAGTGAAATAAAAAATACACAGTTTTGTAGAGATTTGAAATTCATGAAAAGTCGTATTTTTCCGATTTTTTAAAGCGAAGTATTTGAAAGATATTCAACAAACAAAGTGTCCAACCAGTCATTTTGACTGGTGCGGCCTTTCTAGTGTTAATGGAAAATGAAGCTCAAGAAATAATTTTTCTTATGGTGTGCAATTAATTTTCGAATAAAGATAAATAAAAATCAGTTCTCCAGTTGAGGGGGGCTTGGAATGGGTTTTATTGATTTCTATTCTCATAATATTCCGTCTCACGACATAACTTGATGAATGTAATCCCTAAAGTACACTCGGTAGTCGGATAACACCTTCTAGCATCACGGTGAACCTCATGCAGGATAAACAATCACCTTGTCGAAGCTATCTGCGTAATTGATATGATCACTCAGATTGAACGTAAAGCATCGACGATAAGTAAGTTGAAAATTAAACCTTAGGACATCGAGTCAGTATTAATATTCCTATAAGGTTATTTCAACGTAAACTGAGCAAAACCTTAAAAAAAGAAAACGTATAAAACTACCCAGGATTTCCAATCAACTGAAGATAAAAATAATAATAAAAATCGATTCCACTTTTCCCAATAACAGCGGTGCAAGCTCGGTATTTGAATGAAACAAGCCCACGAAACATCCCAACACTCTTCAACCAAATTAAAATGCGTACCTAATCAAGGTCTGGGCCATTTGAAACCGCTTCGTCCTGAAGCCACAAACGTTGAAAGTAAATTAAATTGAATTGGAATTGACTGTCCGCAGCATACATACACATCCAATTTGTTCGTCCTATAAAACTGTCTACCGTACTGGTAAAAAAATCAACTGACGCATTTTCAACATTTATTTTTAAATAATTTAGAGGGATAAATTATCAACACAATATTTTATACACGTAATTTTGATGAACATATTCATTCAACGAATTGAACGTGTACGGACGAGCCACAGAAAGTGTTTTAATGGGACATACCTGGATTTTATGTTTAATCCATCGTTCTTAAGTTGGGTACAAAATGGACAAAAAACTTAAATTGATGCCCATTCTGTTCGTGTTGGCTTCAATAGATTCCACTCACTGCGGAAAGCGGAAATAGATAGTAGGTAGTAGGTAGAGTGGAAAATGGTCAGCACAATGATTTGGCACAAAACCTACTCGATGGATGTTTGATCCTCGGAATGACGAAACTTATGACAGTCAAGGTCCCAAAAAAGCTTAAAGTAAATATTTTGGATTGTGTTAACAACGGACAAATCATTTGTAAGTCTTCCATAGAGTAGTTAAAACATCGATCGATGTTATGTTTAGTAAATGATATTGGCATTTCCGAATCTTTCTTAACTGAGAGGTAGATTTCATCAGCACAAGCATCAAATTGGAATTGATGGGCACGAAATAGCTTGAGTCAAGCCCTTGCAGCTTAAAAATTAAAAAAAAAGTCTAAGTTGGTTGAAATATACAACAAGATATTTTGAAATTCGAATTTTCTTGCAAATTTAGAACAATGAGACGGGTTTTTCTCAAAAAAATGTTTTTCTCAAAAATCGACTTAATGATTTTCAAATCACGTAAGGGGCAACCAAAGAGTGGGAAGGGTTGTGGGGTAGAAATTTTAATATTGATGTCAATTGACTCAAAAAATGCACGAAACGTGGAGATTTTCTTTAAAAACAAATTTTTGGCAGAAATTCGACTTTCTGGAACCGTCAGTTTTCAAAAAAAAAGTCTCAGAAAGTCAATTTTGGGAAAAAAAAAATCATATAACATCAATCTCGACGTCTCATGCATTACTTAGTCATGTTTCCAATTTCCTTTGGTCCCCCCATTGGTGATTTTTGAGGGTAAAAAATTGAAATTTTGAGCGCTTTAAGCCACTTCCAAATCAAGTCCGATTGAGCTGAAATTTTGCACTGGTCAGTTTTTAGCGCTTTGAGGCACTCCTTGATCAAGTGCGATTGAGTTAAAATCTGTATATAAAAATTCTGGTGTCATGGCCTCATGGTTCAGATAAAATGAACAGAATTTTGAACAAAGTAAAGAACAGCAAATTATAAATTGAAAAGCATTTGTGAAATTTTTAGATATCGAATGAAACTTAATTTTGATTGTAGGAACGTTTTACTAATAGCTTTTTTTATCTACAATTTTTCTTTAGACATCAAAACAAAATTTTGAAAGGTTTGAAAATATTGCCATATCAAAATAATAGTATTTCCCAAACATTCGATTTTAGTGCATATAACTTTTTTGCAAAAGCGAAACACTAACTTATGAAGTAGATTGGAAAAAATAATTTGAAGGTTTTGTTAGTTTTGATATTTACTTCGATACTAAAGAAAATAGAAGTTGTTTCAATAAAACGAGCTCGAAAATGTTGCACATTGTTATTGTTTCAATTTAAGTATACAAACTCTCAAAATTCGTTTCCACTTGATTTTCCCACTTTTTCCCATTTTGGCATACTGCTGGCTGGCTTTGGGTTGGATTATCAAGTCGAAAAATGCAAGATGGGAGATTCCCACCCATCCCGACCATGGAGCTTGGGAAAATATGTCGCCAATAGCTTAAGGGAATCAAAATTTCACCGGTTTCAAATTTCGATCCGGATGTCATGGTATTTTCGGGATTAAAGTTCAACGGGAGGATGCTGGAACGTCGGCTTGGGTTTGATGATGTTCATAAAATTCAATTTTGTCTCTCGAGTTATGCTTGTCATTTAAGGCAAATAATGTTAACCTTAAGCTACCTTCTTTAAGTCTATGCTTCAGGAATGAAGAACAAGATTCTGTTTCGTTTACATATTAGGTACATATAAACAAAAAGTAAAGAAGGGCCATGACATTCTTGAGTTAACCATTTCTGAGGGCTAATTTAAAATTGCTTAAATTAATTTTTCCTAGCGCTTCGGTCTCGTCAAAAATGCACGTAAGTAATTGAAAGGGAGTCTTGGCTCTGGTCGCTGCTTTAGTCTCTTTTAGGCTAAAATTCAACCCGACAAGAAGGATGAAAACGGCAGAAACGCGGCTAAGTAGGAAATAACCTAACCAAATCTAGTAAGTTAATGAACCGAGTCAAAGTGCCCCCATTAAGAGGAGGACATGCATTGTGCTCCAAGTAGCATCTTGCACGTGTGCGGACTTCAGAGTGAGTTGAAAACCTACCGCAAGAATCTACGCTACACACATCCAGCGGAGAGTGGAGGGAAAAAAACACGAACACACGAGAAATCTTGCCATTCATTCTCTTCAGCAGGAAGCAAAACTGCACGTATAATGTTCACTTTGAAAAACTTGTGAAACTCTAACTACCCTTGAAATACGGTTATGGAAATTTATTTTTGCATCTCCTGCATCTAGCTGCACAACAGGGTTATCTTCGAGGAAAGTTAAAGCTGAAATGTATTTCTTTTTCAGTGAGAAAAAGATGAATAATTTCTTCAACTTCCTATTTGTGTTCTTCATAAAGTTTTATTATAGAATAAACTAGTTGACCCGGTCAACTTCGTTTACCTTTCACTTAATAAATCGATGGAAAATGCCAAACTTCATCTAAACTTTAACTTCTTTGTGCTCGTGAATCATTTTTCATGAAAGTCATCAAAAAATTGTTCGAGTGGTGTCCCCTTTCAAGTTGATTTTGTTTGGGTTCCCCTTTATCATAAAAAGTGAGATTCTCGAGGCTACTATACAAACCCGAAAAAACCCTCGGATACCAAATTTCACTTCATTCTGACCGTCCGTTTGTACGTGATGGTGTTACAACGAAAACGCCCCCAATATTAGCTAGTTACAACTTTGTTTCGAAGACAGCGAACCATTTTATCCAACCTACATCGTGTCAGATTTAAAAAAGCTGTTTTTATAAGGTGTTTTTTACTTCGACTGTAACACTTGAGGCTGATGTAATAGGACTTTGATATATTCGAATAATTTATGTAATTTGATCAGATAAACAACTATGTGGAAGACATCAAAGGCCTAATTTGAATAACAAAAAAGATAGCATCGTTATCTCACTATCGATGGACCCCTCTGAAAAAAAATTTATACCACAATACTGCCGTTCTAAGCAAGAATGTCCCATGTGACTTTTGGGTAATTTTCACTTTTTTGCTGGAAACAGTCTCTTTTAGTGTTAACTTTCGAATAAAAACACAAACAAGTAAACTTTGTTCTGAACTTATACGAAATTTTCATCAAGGTGGTTGTCTCTATGTTGATAGTTCTACGCAAGAATGTCACACTAGAGAAAATTCTATGAAAAATGCTAATTTTATCAAAAATTTATTTCAAGATGAGTTCAAACTGTTGAATTTAATGTTATTGACTGAAAAGAACACTAAAATAGAGGGCAGAGGAGGAGCGAGAAGCCTTGAGTGTTTTATTCAGAGAAATTTTCACTAAACTTGTTTTCAGTAGGCACTAGTTACAAGATCCATACTCAACTATACATTTTTATAAACAAAGAGGAACGTATTTCTCAAATTACGGTTTAGCATGAGTTTTTGGGAAGAAAATAAACTACGCAAGCTTTTAAAATGATAGAAAAATTGTAGCCGTGTGACAGTTTTTCGTAGAACTAGCATCGGCATGCGTTCTGATTCTACGCAAAAGTGTCACACGGAGCATTTTTGGCTCTAATTTGTTGTTTTTTTTTTTGTAGGAAATGTAATTTTTTTGGCAAAAAACATTGTAAAATAATTAACTTGAACTGTTCACTACGTGTCGGTGAATTTTTAGTTTGAGAGAAAAATTGGAAATATAGCTGATATTTCAATAGCGTTTTTCTCGTTTGCACGTTTTTCCACATGGGACAATCTTGCTTAGAACGGCAGAATATGCTCACTGTGCAATGGAAGCTGAAATCAGTAACATGCAGAATAATGAAAAAAGGCAAAAATCAGAATCTGCATTCCATACCAAAGTTTTTAATGATATTTTGACCATACCGAAATAAAGTCTGTTTCACATAGAATCTGGTCGGTATAGATCATTTCTCCGCAAAGAAATATCGTACAACAAAAGTAAAAATGTCATTTTGTAGGGTTTTTATTGCAATTTAAGGAAAAAATACATAAAAATCATTCGTCAGCTTTTCGGATGAATTTTCGAACTTTTTTGTGATATCACCCATCATTTTCTGCACAGTACTGCTGGTAACCTCATTCGCCATCTTGTTCCACCACTTTTCCATTTGAGCGGGTTTTTTCATGGTTCTGCCACATTTATTCAGTTTGCCCTTAACTATTGCCCAATATTTCTCGATGGGACGAAAATCCGGACAATTTGGTGGATTGATACTTTTTTCAACAAAATCGATCTTGTTCTCCTTATACCACTTAACGACATCCCGGCTGTAGTGGCAGTTTGCCATGTCCGGCCAGAACTTCACCGAACCTTTGTGGGACCGAATGAATGGCAAAACCCTCTTCCGGAGACATTCTTCTTTGTAAACATTTCCATTCATTGTGTCCCCAGTGATGAAAATCTTAGTCTTCTTCCCACAACTACAGATTCCTTGCCAAATCATCAGCTATTACGAGCAAATTTATCTGCGAAAACAAACTTGAATTTACCCGCAACATTCATTAGGCTTCGCAAGGTAAAATTTGTTACTGGGTATTTGTTCGAAATCCATTTTGACATAAGTTTCGTCGTCTATCAAAATGCATCCGTTGTACTTGGTCAACACTTTCTCGTACAACTTTCTTGCCCCGGTTTTGGCAACCAGGTTTTGTTTCAGCGTCCTGTTGGGGTGTTTGCTTGCATGATACGACCGCAAGCCTTCTCGCAAACAAATTCGTCGAGCTGTACTGTGGTTCCTCTTGAACTTTTTCGCCAAATCACGCAAGGAGATTCCAGGATTATTGAGAACTGATCGAATTACCTTTGCTCGCAGCTTCCGGTCATATGTTTGTTTTGCTCGATCCACCGAAAGGGTCTCCCGGTAACTTTGCAGCACCAAATTTACTGTCGATTTTGGATATTTCAGGAATTTCGCGATCTTTACCCCTGACCACGTCGGTTTCTCTACGTGAGTGTGTAGAATTTTCTCTCGCATTTCGCGTTCCATCGTCGATAACTTTTGACTGACTCCTTCAATCTTGATGAAATTTTCACCACTACACGGAAAATAAAAAAAAGGTAAAATTTACCTTTTTGCGAGGTGAATTTTTTCCACCCCTCTTTCGAGGTAAATTTTACCTTTTTTCAATTCACCTAGCAAAAAGGTAAATTCTACCTTAGCGTTCTTCTGAGCCGCCATGGCCGCTGAATCCTCCTGCGTTGCGTACATTCATGATCTCCTCCGTTCGACTAATCCGGTCAGGTTCGGCTTTTCTGGCTGGAGGATGACATGGAATACACCGTCATCCGGTGCCGATCTGAAACAAAAGCAATGTATTATGATGAGAACAAGCACAACTAAATGATATCTAAGAAAACACTTACCATTCTATTCCGATTTTCACATATTAGGCACACAACAAAACTTGTTCCTGAATGACAAAACAGCTTAACCTCAATAAACGGGTTCGGCAAATTGTTACCTTTTTTCGAGAAGAATTGTACCGTTTTGTTTAGCTCAAATCAGGTCAACTTAACCTCGCTACGAGGTAAGTTTTACTTTATTTGGATTTACCTTTTTTTCTAGGTGAATTATACTTTTTTATTCAGCTCAATTCAGGTGAATTTCACCTCGCAACGAGGTAAGATTTACCTTTTTTGGATTCACCTTTTTTCTCGGTGAATTCAACCTTTTTTTCCAGTTCAATTCAGGTAAACTTTACCTCGCTGTGAGTTTCACCTCGAAGAGGTAGAAGTTACCTTTATGTCTTTCACGAGCGTTCACCTTTTTATCTCGGTAAATTTTACCTTTTTATTATTTTCCGTGTAAGTAAACAAACCATCCGGATCAAAACACTGTCAATAGATTCGCGATGTGACAACTAGGGGCGCTGCAGTAAATGAATAGATGCGACCAGATTCTATGTGAAACAGACTTTAGTTGATTTTTTGTTACAGAATTATGATTGAATTTTGTTACCACAGCTCGTGGCGTAGAGAATAGTCTTCAAGTATTCTAAGCTTATTGAATCCCGGTTACGACATACCTACACACTATTAATTTTTTGGTGTAAATTTATGTCAAAAAAGATGCACAAAAAAGAAGCATCAATTTTGACATAAAATTACACTGGAAAACACAGAAACGCTTGAAGCCATAAAATTTCCGGCTTTTCGACACATTCGGCACATTCGACATAATATTATTTCATCAATGATGTAAATTTATGTAAAGTTTGACGCACAAAAGCGTAGCATCTTTTTTGACATAAATTTAGATTATTTATGATATAATATTGCATCGAACATTCATATATGTTATTAATTCCACTGAATCAAAGCAATTGAAAAATTCCTTTTATTTCAACCACGATATAAGAAAAGTTCAGATATCTGTATTTCGATAGCAAGTTACTATCTTCTTCAGTGAATCGAATCGAAAACGCTTACTGAAGAAGAGAGTGAGTTGCTATCGGAATACCGGTATCTGAACTTATCCTATGAAGTGGATGAATTGAAAAAAATCTTTCGATTGCTTTGATTCAGCGTGGTATACCTAAATTTTTTGTCATAGGAGCTTTCGGACACGCTATTTTATGAGGCAAAATTTAATTTTATTATTCATATTTTTATTATTTTTATACATCATTTTTTAGAAAATAAAATTTTTTAATTTAATATTTTTACGGGAAATGTTTAAATTTTTTTAACGATTCTTAACCTTTAAAATTTGTAGAACACTCTACAGACCGATAGAAATAATTTTCTAGAATAAATGTAAACATATCAAAGTAGTAACATTCTACAATTTCAAACATTCCTCCTTCAGACACTCAGAAAACCCGTTTTTTTATTTGGTCTTTTCGCTGGTAACGTATTGTATGTCGCTTACCGAAGTTGAACCGATAGGACTTTGTCCTAAATTTGTTAAAAGTACCAAAGAATCTGCAAAAAAAAACAATATTGGAGACTTATTTACTTTTCCGACTGACAAAGCTTAATTCTACTTGTGGTTTCGTTTCTGCTTTCAATATTCCGTGTAATTTTTGTTTGTGTAGTCGAGCTCCCATTTCGTTGTTCCGAATCATATTTGTGTTAATCATAATATCGTTCATAGCATGCATCTTTCAAATATATTGTTTGAGGTCTATCTACTCTAAGATCGATATTAAAACTCTGGCGAAAAAGGATATATTATTTCAGATTAAAATTGAATTAATGGAATGTAATGGAATCTTGCACTTTATCAAATTTGGTAAGATCAAATAACAAATGAAGACATAATAGTGACGTAATCTATTCCCAAGTATGGACTTATTTTTTGAGCATTTTTTTTAGCTATCGTCATCCAATATTTTGAAGTTTGTTTTGGTGAGCCATACATAGAAATATTTCATTCAGTACTTCGATACATTCTGCATCGATTGCATTTAGATCTTTGGCGAAATAGCGTTTAATTTGAAATCATTTTAGCAAATCTTGATTGTTTAATCGATTTGATCTGTCTTCAGCCGAATTGACTCCAACAACTACCACTTCTTCATATTCATTTTCTATTTTCTAACTGACAGCCTCGAAATCTTTTCAAGAAAAATATTTGAACATTGTCAGGCATGGTTTACGCAATCTAAGGAAAGATGCCAAAAAGTGGTGAATTCCCGAAATGAGGTTCATGAAATAACTGACAATCGATAAAAGCTTGCGCCTAAAGGTATACCTACTTCAAATTTAGGAACTGAAAACGTCGGAAATTGCTTCATACTCAGAAATCAAATTTCACCACAGAATGATGCAAGAAGCACAGGTTAGTTTTTAAGATACGTACTATCAGGTCACCTTCTATCAACCAGTTAATCGATTGTCAAAAATTGTTTGTCATAAAAAATCGATTAAACATTTAATTTACAATATTTTAGCATTTTTCTGCTGTTAAGTAATAATTTGAAGAACTAAACCTCAACTTAAAAAAATCACTAAATTCGCGCCCAATCGACTTGTGTAGCTATTTTGAATTCTTACCTTGTTTTAAGAAAGCGAGGAATTGTTTTGAAACCCATCTGGCTCACTGTGTGAACGAAGTCATCATCCTTCCAAATTCAGTCGAAGCAGCAGTCCTGGGAGAATCATTTTTTTAGATTAACTTTCGCTTGCCTGGTTATCTTTTCTCTTAAAACACTAGAGCGCACTAGGAAGTGCCATAATCAGTCCAGTAGATGGAGGATCGTCCAACATGAGTGTTTAATTTATGGTCGACTGAAAATAAAATTACATTAAATTGTCATCGATTCTAAAATGAAGTTCTCATTCAGATCACTTATTGAAACTTACTTTGGCAGTGCTGGTTTCATTTTATCTTGGGAAGCTTTAAAAACGGCACCAAGTTAATCCGGAATATTCCATTTCTAGCGGCAGCAATACACTAGCGGTGATACTTTCCAGAATTGGTTTCAGGTAAACCGAACACAGGTCCAGAGTATCCAACTAATAGGAGTTGCACAGATTGGTTTGCCTTGCTGGTTGACCTGACATGCTAGTTCCGATGGAATCCGGATCTTAAACGTTGATCATTGATTAAACTATAGTATCGGTCAGTGTGTCCACTTCAGATTCCTTAGGCACATATTCATGTCCATGGCCAGCACTGTGCTGGCTGCTGGTTGTTTTCGGTGCCATATTGCCGTACGTGTGGCACATACCCAAGTAACAATTTTAGTTTTATAAGAAACTGAAAGGGTACGTCAAGGCTTCGTTATAAAACAACGATAAGTTCTATAAACCCCATTAAAACATTTTTAAAACACCTATAAGAGTAAAAAGGCCCACCTACAGAAGGTTCTGAAGTTCCCGTCCTAAGTATCCTATACAACAATATAGACTCAAAAGGGTTTTGCTCAAGGCTGGTTTAAAATAATCAGATCGTTTTGCACTGAACAAAAAAATCGTGAATTTTTTTTTACCGAAAAAAGGTTTTGAAATTGCATTTTTTAAAATAAAATAATCTAATCGTTTTTTTTTTCAACCAAGACTTAAAAATTACCTATATTATGATTATTAGGTATAAACATTATAATCATTTCTCTCAGTTACGTTATGAATAAAGTTGTTGCGCTTTTAATTTTATCGATTACTTTTTCAAAAAACTGATGAATTAACCGCGCGCCCCTTAAATTTGAGAAATAGTAAGGTTTAAGCAATAAAATATCAAATACGAAATTATTCCAATTTATTTCAGCTTCAGTATTTCCGTCCACTTTGTACGTATTTGATTTGATATTTTGTGCAAATTGCTTTGTTTCGACCAATTTATGGTTAATGACGCTGTAAACAATAATATTCAA
The DNA here is from genome assembly GCF_029784155.1 of Uranotaenia lowii. Taxonomy (NCBI): domain Eukaryota; kingdom Metazoa; phylum Arthropoda; class Insecta; order Diptera; family Culicidae; genus Uranotaenia; species Uranotaenia lowii. The sequence continues at coordinate 250,686,659 of NC_073693.1, forward strand.
TGTTAAAATGCATTAAAATTTTCATTATTTGATCCCAAAATGGCTATTAATTTGAAAGGCCAAATGTTCTTGAAAATTGCCACTTTAGGAACAATTGATCTGTTGAACATCAATTTGGCCCGCTATAAAACCAAACGATCTTTTCACGGATCTTTCAAAGTGTCATTATTTCAGTGCAGCTGACAGTTCAAAACAAAAAACAAAAAAATCACTCGCGAGCTTCAAAGCGAAACAAAAACCTCGGTCGTCGTTCCATCGGATAAATAAAATTTTCTCTCGCGCCCTGACCCGACTCGTTCTACGGTGAAAGTTCGCGGAAGTGAATTGTTGCCGACCGGGAATATAAAGTCAGGATGGGAGAACATCCTGACCCAGGAGTCGTTGAAGTTGTCCTGTGCACGGGCAGGACCCTAGCTGTATTCATCAAGATCAAGAACCGGATTTCATCAAACAGAACCATAAGCCATAACATCGACAGAAAATACCAAAACTCGGATGCCAGAGAGCAACAGGATGCATTTATATCGATTGGGACCCGAAATCAAACCGGCTGGGAGGAATTCTACTTCAGGAGTAGCTCCAGTTGGAAAAATCTACGGAAAACTGCTGAAGAATTTTTGAATTTTCCGAATCAAAGAGTAGCTGCTGCAGGGTGTGGTAAATTAACGCGGAATTAAAAGTTTAACAGTAAAATAGTGATAAATAAAGAGAGATTCAAACAGTTATATAATAATTTAGTGTTTTATTTCTTCGCTAATAAAAAGTAATTTCTTCTTAAGGTAATGAAGGCTATGAAGTTTCCTGGGATTATGATACGAAGCAGAATAAAAAACATTTTTTAGTTTTTGATTATGTTTTTCGTGGAGGTTGAACAACTGATGGAGCTGTTTGAGGCGAAGTTCAACATTTCAGTAATTTCAAACTACGGCTAGCTGGTGACTTTTTTGGTGTCATTAAATCATCTCAAATGTTTACCACCGAATGGAGTATTTAAATACTCCATTTGGTGGTAAACATTTGAGACGATGTCACACATACACATTTTGACATTTCGATGGGATTTGGACTGTCATTCTTTGTTGGTTTTCTAGAGAGGTTTTATAATTGCTTTGTAGTGCTCTACTTAACCAAAAAAATTAAAGGTTATAAAACATTCATTGTTGTTGTTTTCTTCAAGGTTGGTTTTCTAGAGAGGTTTAATAATTGCTTTTAAGCGCTCTTCTAAACCAAAAAAATTAATGGTTATAAAACCAACACAAAATTTGACAGGAGTTCTATAAAAAGATTCTATAGTGGTTTTTAAGCTATCTTATAGGGCAATCATATAGAGTTCCTAATAAATTACGTTACAAAGCAAACAATACTTTATAAATCCCTTATACAACAACTATTTTTTTTTATAAAACCATTCAGAGTTTAAAATGTTGCTTGGGATACCTTCGCCAAAACCAACCTGCGAAAATTCAAAATTATCATCACATAAATTGTGATATATAGAAAGCTTATAATATAATTATCGAAACAAAACTTACCATTTTGATTGTCGATTGTTCAAGAGCCGCATATCCTTAGCCCTCCATGTTTGACAAAAAGGTAAAGTAACCGGATTAGCTGGTGGTAGGAATTCATCGCCCTTCTCTTCCATCCTTGTACTAGGAGTGATAACAAAACGGGGGACCTTCCCCAAGAAAGATGCACTAATCCTTACGGGTAGAATTATCCGCTGATGTCAATTCTGGGAATACTATAATCACAACAATTATGTTTGCCTTACTACCTACTGCTGTTATCCAGAGCGCAAGAGGGAATCGCCGTTTTCAGCCGAAAAAACACTTTTCCGTAACAATTCGCACCAAAATAGAATGCACTATAGTTTTGTTTTGTTTTGTTTTCTTCGCAGGGTTGCCAAATTGTTATCTCGTACATAATTTTACATCTTCTTAAATTTAAATTTAGGTCCCTTTTATAAGTTTATATTCAATGTGATTGAAAATTACGTCTTTAATAGATTAGATCATGAAAAAGTTAAGTCTTTCGAAAATTATGGCCGTAAGCTTGAGTGTATGTTAATTTTGGATTGAAAATGATGTAAATTTAAATCAATTCCAAATTAGGGCGAAACAAAATTAGGTCCTCAAGCGTTTCTGTCTCGAGTAATATTACAAATTTTTTGGTGTGTACATAGTACACGCTCTCCCATATTGAACCATAAATGCTTGAAAAATAACCATAATCGAAGTTTTGTGGATCAAGTCGTTTTATGAGTTTTCAGTGAAAACTCATAAAATGAGATTTCAAGGAGAACTTGGATTATGGTTATTTTTTAAACATGGTCGAAAAAGCGAAAATGAGCAAAAATTCAGGGGGAAAACATTTGAATGAATGTAGAACGACAAGCATCAATCCGTGTGTTGTAAATAGAGTTTTTATTTCAAAATACATTTATTGATGTGGTTATTAAAAATAAAAAAAAAACATAAACATTTTGTCTGGTTGACTTCACCGACATCTGCACTATGGGATGCTGGCAATGAATTTTGTTGCATTTGCGGCACTGGTCAGATGCTATCACTTTCGCAAGCGCTGCTGCCTCTTCCCCGGTGACTGTACAGCAACCAATCCTGTATCCGTTCCTCCAGTGGTTTCTGATCGCAGCTTTTCAAATCGGAACACCCGCTGATCAAAGGGAAGCGCTCGTATTATCATCACTGCAATAGAGAAACAGAAAATTGTTAGTATGATGCAACGAGAAAAATTGAACGAAGGATTGAAATTGTTCAATTAAACATTAATAACTAGAACTGCTAGAACTAACATTGTGAACTACCGCCAGTCTGCGAGGAGTCTGTCCATGCAATTTTCCACCGTCGAAACCTGACTCGTTTTTCCACAAACCTTACCGCTGATGCTGTTGTCGTTTCCTGCAGATCACTCAGCGGAAGCTCCTGATCCGGTTCCTCTTGCATTTAGACTGTAGCGTACTGACTTCTCCTATCAATTAAAAGATAAAAATAAGGTTAGAGTGATTTGGAAGAACCCCTCAATTTATTAATTAACACTGTTTTTTTTAAGAGATACTTACGAGTTAATTAAATTACCTTATAATCCTTATCTAAAGTTGTAAATTTATAAACTATATAAAACAGCTGCTTGGAAACAAATTGTTTAATTTTTAGCACAGCCAAAATGAAAACAAACAAGATCTCTTGCGAAGATGGCTGCTATTTTTTTCATGCCTTTTGCGGTTGAAATATAACCATTTTTCGACTTCTTCAATAAAACTCCTAAAATGCCTAAAATTGAACCATACACTATGGTTGAAAATCAACAATTATGGCAGTTCTATCAAAAATCCCAAAAAATGGTTCAAGAAAAGTCATTAATGGTTAAAAAAAATATGAGCGTGTACACTTTCTGTGGGTTGGTGGTTTTAGCGTTTGTAAGATGCTAGCCAGCATATCCTCGAAAGATGTAGAAAGAGTTCAGTAAAACGGAATCGCTTCGAGGAAACATCAGGTTTCATTGTGATCATGTATGTGTTTGTGTTCGAATAGCAAATACAGAGAACAGATTTTAAACTTATAAAGGTTTCCAAATATGTGGTGTATAAACCGTCCTAAATCGTCAAAATTGTTTAATTCACATCAGATAAATTTAGAAAACAGGATTAAAAGTTAACGTAACTAAACAATTAAAAACTTTCTTTTTTAAATGAAACAAGACAGGAAGGAGGAAGGGGAATAATTCTTACTTTCTAATAGTTGGACAAATAAAAGTACATAGACAATGATTATAGCTAATTTCTATTTTGAGGAACAAATATTTTCTCTTCCTCTTTACCTGAGCATACAAAAGTTAGAATCATAAAAGTGATTTTTTTCACTTTTACCAAAACAAACTGTGCCAAAGTTACTAAGAATAATTATGTTTTTTTTTTGTATTTCCTCATTTTCCATTCAAATTTCAAGTTCTTCAGCTACCGTTATTACTTAGCCGATTTACAACGGAAATTTTGAAACCGATCCCTCTTCGTTCTGGAGCTACACACCAAAAAATTTGTAATATTACTCGAGACAGAAACGCTTGAGGACCTAATTTTGTTTCGCCCTAATTTGGAATTGATTTAAATTTACATCATTTTCAATCCAAAATTAACATACACTCAAGCTTACGACCATAATTTTCGAAAGACTTAACTTTTTCATGATCTAATCTATTAAAGACGTAATTTTCAATCACATTGAATATCTATATATATAAAAATGAATTTCTGTCTGTCTGTCTGTCTGTCTGTCTGTCTGTCTGTCTGTCTGTCTGTCTGTCTGTTCCCTATAGACTCAGAAACTACTGAACCGATTTGCGTGAAACTTGGCAGGTAGGGGTATTGAAGGCCGGGGAAGGTTCCTATTATGGTTTGAGACCCCTCCCCCTAACAGGAAAGAGGGGAGGGGCCTCCCGAACAAAAGACAATTTTTTGCATAACTCGAGAACCAATCAAGCAAATGGTATCAAATTTGACATGGGGTGTTATTTGGGGACGGAGAATATTTCTATGAAAATAAGGTACCTCTCTCTCCTCCCAGTGGGATGATAGGAAGTGGGGAGGGGGGCTACATTACAATTTTTCATATAACTCGAAAACTAATCAAGATATTGGAACCAAATTTGGCATGGGAAGGTATTTTGATACGAAAAATATTTCAATGATTATTTGAGACCCCTCCCTCTTTCCAGTTCAAAGGGGAAGGGGCCTCTTTCATAATTTGTTTACATAATTCAAAAACTAATAAAGCAAATGGAACCAAATTTGGCATAGGAAGGTATTTGGATACGAAAAATATTTCTATGATTATTTGAGACCCCTCCCTCTTTACAGTAGGGAGATGTAAAGGGGGGAGGGGCTTTCTTTTTAATTTTTACATTACTCAAATACCAATCAAGCAAACAGAACCAAATTTGGCATGGGCAGATACTTGGGATCGTGATATGTTCTAATAATTGTTTGAGACCCCTTCCTTTTTCCAGCGGGGAGAAAGGAAAGAGGGAGGGAAGTTTCACACAATTTTTATTGCATAACTCAAGAACTACAACAGCAAATGGAACCCAATTTGGCATGGAACGATATTTGGGTAAGAGAAATGCTTCTATGAATATTTGGTATCCCTCACTCCTTCAAAAAGGTGGATGAAAAGGGGGAGAAGAGGTCTCCCTTACAATTTTCAGTATTATTAGAGAGCTGATCGAGAAAATTGAACCATATTTGGCATGTGAGGGTATTTGGATACGAGAAATGTTTCTATGGTAAATTGAAGCCCCACCTTTTTTCAGCGGAAAGATATAAAGAGGGAAAGGGGGCTTCCATACAATTTTTTTGCATAACTAGAGAAATAATCGAGCAAATGATATAAAATTTGGTTTCAAAAAGTATTTGAGTACGAAAAAAACCCCTCCATTCAATGGGGAGAATGGAAGGGGGGATGGTACTTCCTTTCAAGTTTATGCATAACTCGAAAATTTACAAAGCAAATAAAACCTAATTTGGCATGGGATGGTATTTCAATACGAGAAATTTTCCTATGTCAAACAATTCCTTTCTTGCAGTGGAATGATAGAATTGGGAATAAAGGAAGGGAAGAGGAAAGCTTACAATGAACTTTTTTTTAACAAAATTCGAGAAATGGACAAAACTTAACATCGAAAATCATTTTTGTATGATTCTATGATTATCTGACACACCATCCTTCTTTCAGTGAGTAGGTACATAGGAGGAGGGAGGTGAGCCCAATACAAATTTGTTAGCATAAATTTTCAATTTTCAATTTATGCTAACGAAGCCAACAAAACGAAAAAAATGGGTATGATTATTAAAAATCACGATCACCATTCAGCAGGGGGAGGGGAAGGACAGGGGGAGGGGCTCTCTTATCTGTTTTTTTTTTTGCATAAATCCAGAACATATCAAGCAAAAACAACTATATTTTATCAGTTGTATTGTTTGCGTACGATTAATTGAGATCCTCCTTTTTTAGGGCGAAGCTTAAAGAAACAGATTAAAATTATCAGATCTTTAACACAATTTATAGATCCATATTCAGAATATTAGTTTAAGTTATTTTTTTGTTGCAATGCAATCCGAACCTCAGTAGCTCTCATTTTATAGCGGTTGCTTACTAATTATGTTATAATTTGATTTAAAATAATGCCAACAAAACAATAAAATTGATAATAAATTTTGAAAATATCATTCGATTTTGAAAGGTGTAGCAAAGCACACCGGGCCAGCTAGTAAACTTATAAAGGGACCTAAATTTAAATTTAAGAAGATGTAAAATTATGTACGAGATAACAATTTGGCAACCCTGCGAAGAAAACAAAACAAAACAAAACTATAGTGCATTCTATTTTGGTGCGAATTGTTACGGAAAAGTGTTTTTTCGGCTGAAAACGGCGATTCCCTCTTGCGCTCTGGATAACAGCAGTAGGTAGTAAGGCAAACATAATTGTTGTGATTATAGTATTCCCAGAATTGACATCAGCGGATAATTCTACCCGTAAGGATTAGTGCATCTTTCTTGGGGAAGGTCCCCCGTTTTGTTATCACTCCTAGTACAAGGATGGAAGAGAAGGGCGATGAATTCCTACCACCAGCTAATCCGGTTACTTTACCTTTTTGTCAAACATGGAGGGCTAAGGATATGCGGCTCTTGAACAATCGACAATCAAAATGGTAAGTTTTGTTTCGATAATTATATTATAAGCTTTCTATATATCACAATTTATGTGATGATAATTTTGAATTTTCGCAGGTTGGTTTTGGCGAAGGTGCCACACGTACGGCAATATGGCACCGAAAACAACCAGCAGCCAGCACAGTGCTGGCCATGGACATGAATATGTGCCTAAGGAATCTGAAGTGGACACACTGACCGATACTATAGTTCAATCAATGATCAACGTTTAAGATCCGGATTCCATCGGAACTAGCATGTCAGGTCAACCAGCAAGGCAAACCAATCTGTGCAACTCCTATTAGTTGGATACTCTGGACCTGTGTTCGGTTTACCTGAAACCAATTCTGGAAAGTATCACCGCTAGTGTATTGCTGCCGCTAGAAATGGAATATTCCGGATTAACTTGGTGCCGTTTTTAAAGCTTCCCAAGATAAAATGAAACCAGCACTGCCAAAGTAAGTTTCAATAAGTGATCTGAATGAGAACTTCATTTTAGAATCGATGACAATTTAATGTAATTTTATTTTCAGTCGACCATAAATTAAACACTCATGTTGGACGATCCTCCATCTACTGGACTGATTATGGCACTTCCTAGTGCGCTCTAGTGTTTTAAGAGAAAAGATAACCAGGCAAGCGAAAGTTAATCTAAAAAAATGATTCTCCCAGGACTGCTGCTTCGACTGAATTTGGAAGGATGATGACTTCGTTCACACAGTGAGCCAGATGGGTTTCAAAACAATTCCTCGCTTTCTTAAAACAAGGTAAGAATTCAAAATAGCTACACAAGTCGATTGGGCGCGAATTTAGTGATTTTTTTAAGTTGAGGTTTAGTTCTTCAAATTATTACTTAACAGCAGAAAAATGCTAAAATATTGTAAATTAAATGTTTAATCGATTTTTTATGACAAACAATTTTTGACAATCGATTAACTGGGTGATAGAAGGTGACCTGATAGTACGTATCTTAAAAACTAACCTGTGCTTCTTGCATCATTCTGTGGTGAAATTTGATTTCTGAGTATGAAGCAATTTCCGACGTTTTCAGTTCCTAAATTTGAAGTAGGTATACCTTTAGGCGCAAGCTTTTATCGATTGTTAGTTATTTCATGAACCTCTTTTCGGGAATTCACCACTTTTTGGCATCTTTCCTTAGATTGCGTAAACCATGCCTGAAAATGTTCAAATATTTTTCTTGAAAAGATTTCGAGGCTGTCAGTTAGAAAATAGAAAATGAATATGAAGAAGTGGTAGTTGTTGGAGTCAATTCGGCTGAAGACAGATCAAATCGATTAAACAATCAAGATTTGCTAAAATGATTTCAAATTAAACGCTATTTCGCCAAAGATCTAAATGCAATCGATGCAGAATGTATCGAAGTACTGAATGAAATATTTCTATGTATGGCTCACCAAAACAAACTTCAAAATATTGGATGACGATAGCTAAAAAAAATGCTCAAAAAATAAGTCCATACTTGGGAATAGATTACGTCACTATTATGTCTTCATTAGTTATTTGATCTTACCAAATTTGATAAAGTGCAAGATTCCATTACATTCCATTAATTCAATTTTAATCTGAAATAATATATCCTTTTTCGCCAGAGTTTTAATATCGATCTTAGAGTAGATAGACCTCAAACAATATATTTGAAAGATGCATGCTATGAACGATATTATGATTAACACAAATATGATTCGGAACAACGAAATGGGAGCTCGACTACACAAACAAAAATTACACGGAATATTGAAAGCAGAAACGAAACCACAAGTAGAATTAAGCTTTGTCAGTCGGAAAAGTAAATAAGTCTCCAATATTGTTTTTTTTTGCAGATTCTTTGGTACTTTTAACAAATTTAGGACAAAGTCCTATCGGTTCAACTTCGGTAAGCGACATACAATACGTTACCAGCGAAAAGACCAAATAAAAAAACGGGTTTTCTGAGTGTCTGAAGGAGGAATGTTTGAAATTGTAGAATGTTACTACTTTGATATGTTTACATTTATTCTAGAAAATTATTTCTATCGGTCTGTAGAGTGTTCTACAAATTTTAAAGGTTAAGAATCGTTAAAAAAATTTAAACATTTCCCGTAAAAATATTAAATTAAAAAATTTTATTTTCTAAAAAATGATGTATAAAAATAATAAAAATATGAATAATAAAATTAAATTTTGCCTCATAAAATAGCGTGTCCGAAAGCTCCTATGACAAAAAATTTAGGTATACCACGCTGAATCAAAGCAATCGAAAGATTTTTTTCAATTCATCCACTTCATAGGATAAGTTCAGATACCGGTATTCCGATAGCAACTCACTCTCTTCTTCAGTAAGCGTTTTCGATTCGATTCACTGAAGAAGATAGTAACTTGCTATCGAAATACAGATATCTGAACTTTTCTTATATCGTGGTTGAAATAAAAGGAATTTTTCAATTGCTTTGATTCAGTGGAATTAATAACATATATGAATGTTCGATGCAATATTATATCATAAATAATCTAAATTTATGTCAAAAAAGATGCTACGCTTTTGTGCGTCAAACTTTACATAAATTTACATCATTGATGAAATAATATTATGTCGAATGTGCCGAATGTGTCGAAAAGCCGGAAATTTTATGGCTTCAAGCGTTTCTGTGTTTTCCAGTGTAATTTTATGTCAAAATTGATGCTTCTTTTTTGTGCATCTTTTTTGACATAAATTTACACAAAAAAATTTATAGTGTGTACGTAAAAAACAAAAGAGGTAATTCAGGACTTCCGTTGAATCTTTCGTATCTCAATCGTCAATCAACGAACACGATAGAAGCAGTTCAACTGTGCACGGATTTTTTTAAAACTACTTTCGTAAAGCACAGGAATACCAGTACTACTCAACATTTGGCGACTGTGAACTCGTTCAACATCAGCATTCCCGAAATAAGAGTCACCCCAAATTATGTTAGGAAGGCGCTATTAGAAATCAACGAGCGTAAGGGAGCAGGCCCCGATGGTCTGCCCCCGATTTTCATCAAGCGGTGTTGTGACTCTCTGGCACTTCCGGTAAGCATGATATTTAACAAGTCCCTGGAGACATTTACCTTCCCTAAACTCTGGAAAACTGCTGCAATCACTTCCATTCACAAATCTGGGAACATACATCTCGTAGAGAATTACAGGGGTATCTCTATATTGAATTACTTGGCAAAGGTTTTCGAACTTTTGGTATTCAACGTAATGAGCACTGTTTCTTAACACATTATCGCAGAATGTCAGCACGGTTTTCGCGAAAAGAGTTCAACTTTATCAAATTTGATGGTGTATGTTCCCTTCGTCAGCAGCTGTCTTGCAAATAAAAAGCAAGTGGATGCAATATACGAGGATTTTGCCAAGGCGTTCGATCGGCTTCCCCACAACCTCTTAATCGACAAACTTGATAGAATGGGTTTCCCAACTTGGCTGGTTAAATGGCTCGAGTCATATCTTCGAGGCAGAATTGCTTTCGTCAGACAGGGCCACATCAAATCCCAACATTTCACTGTTCCTTCTAGGGTCCCCCAAGGTAGCCATCTAGGTCCTCTCCTGTTTAACCTTTGTCAATTAATTGGTTCTGAATTAGTGTTTTATGCAGACGATCTGAAAATGTACCGCTCAATTACGCATTACTCAGACTGTTTGCTTCTTCAGCGAGATCTCGATAATCTAATGCTCTGGTGCCAAGTGAATGCGATGGAAGTCAACCTAAAAAAATGTAAGATTCTTACGTTCACCAGAAGCAGGGTTTTTTTTTAATTAGTTGATCACCCAGGTGGTAAATAAATCCTTTTTACGGATTGCATTCCAAGGCACGGCGAGCCACCGCGTCCCCCCAGTTTGCTACTCTGGGTCCATGGGTGCAATTGGACGACTCATGATACTATGTACCCCTACGCCATAAAGTCCGCCTGGGGCCGCTGGCCATAATTCCCATCCGGACCTGCAACGAAGGCTATACCCGACATGGGAGACCATACTCGCGCTAAGCGCTCCACGGCAAAACTCGTTTTCATACGTCCTACACCAGCAATCGTCATCCACTCTTTGTCACGATTCACGACTACCGGGTTGGCAGTCCGTTCGCCGCTACTCGTGACTCGAGTCCCACACATTCGGTCTCTTGTCACAACTTGAGACGTCTTGACCCGCCTCTCCTCGTGACTCGAGACCCTCTCACATCCATCTTCTTGAGTCTTGACACGATTCGAGGCGACTCTACCCACCTCTCCTCGTGTCTCGAGGGCCCTCGTTTGGTACGTCTCGAGACGAGAACAACTCGCCTCTCCTCGGGTCTGGAGATATCCACACATCCCACAATTTCTCCGTCTCGACTCTTCGAGACTCATCCTGAGGCCCATCCAATGGGCGCCACATATTATTACAACACAAGGCCCCTCTGTCCGTCGTGAGTCGGTCATATTCGCGAATCAGGGCTAGGACCACCCGACGCGCAAATTCGACCAACACCCGCTCGAACATTTGGTCGTCCCGCATATCGGGGTCGCGACTACCCGATACACGTTACGACCCCTCCCTCTTGCAACTGAGCACTGGTACCAAGGTGCCCAGTCGCACCACGTTTTTGTGCCACACTCGGCACACAGCCCGTCGGTAGCTGACTGTACCAAGTGTGACGTGTAGTTCTCTTGGCCGTACATCTACAGGTGACAAGTCTGTAGACACGTTTCCACTCTGCACCACGGGGAGGTGGAACTACGTCGCAGAGCTAGAACCAGAAGCAGGGTTGAGATTACCCATCTGTACACAGCTGTTAGCGTCTCTCTTGGAAAAGTTGAGTCTATTAGGGATCTTGGTGTAATTATGGATAAATCTCTGACATTCAAGGAGCATTTAGCTGTAACCGTGGCCAAAGCAAAAACTGTGCTGGGATTTCTGGTAAGGAACACCAAAGGATTCAGTGACATTACCACTCTCAAAGCATTATACTGCTCACTCGTTCGCAGCGGTTTGGAGTACAATATCCAAATATGGGCACCTAATTCAATTGGAGGGCTGAAACTACTTGAGTCAGTTCAGAGGCGGTTCCTGCGATACGCGCTTCCAAATTTACAATGGAATGAACCTCAGCGACTTCCCTCCTACCATAACCGATGTGGAATCTTGAATATCGAACCAATCGGCTCACGTGTTGTGCTGCTTCGTCGTTTGTTTATATTCGACGTCATATCCGCACTGAACCCAAAATCACACTTAAAAAACACTAGAAGATTCACTTAAAAGTGAAAACTCAGTGAATTTCTTCATTTCAAGTGGCTCATGTACATTTCACTTGCCTCTCACTTGAATTTTAAGTGACCGAATCAATATACACTAGCTCATCACTTGAGTTTTAAGTGACCGGCATTGAATGTCTTCGATGCTCACTTGAAATCCACTTGACCGGTCACTTAAGCCAATATTCACTTGCCCATCACTTAAAATTCAAGTGATTTTTTACATAGCGAATGTCAACAATGTCAGTATTGATTATTTCATTGTTGTTTGGAAAAGAAACAACAGAGGTTTGTTTGAGTTGGTAGGTGCAGAATTAAAGTAATTTATATGTTATTAAACAATGATATTTTCCATAGGTCGACCGACAGAAACATCGTGTGAACCGGTTAACACGTCGCAGAGACCTTTTTGAAGCAATCAGGTTTCGGATACGTTTTCCGATGATGATTTATTTTGGAAATATTCAAGTGCAATTAAAGTAAGTATCATGCAAAACAATTAATAAATACTAGTTAAATTTAATTTTTTTTATTACTATTTCAGAAAATATCAACCCGAATGTCTCGTCAAAGTGAGGAAGTCAATGATTTTTCGAAGCCGAAAAATCTTTTTGAACCCAAATGAGGAGAAAAAGTGACGTTTTTTACGTTGTATTTTTTTTAAATAAATAATTGTTTTGTAGAAACAAAGTTGATTAATGTTTGATATTCCGAAATTTCACCTAAAAACCTCTACAACGAAAGATATTAATGACCTGAGCAAACATTTTAAATTGACTTTGCCATTCACTTGAAATTCACTTGATCGCTCACTTAAGTGATTTCACTTGACGGTCACTTAAAATTCACATGAATTTACGTATGGCGCAAATTCACTCCAGATGTCACTTACCTTTAAAGTGAAAATTATTTTCGGTGCGGGAATATAGATAGTGCCAGTCTCATCGAAAGGATACCGTATCATGTCCCATCTCGTTCCCTAAGAAATTTCGAGCCGCTAAGATTATACAATTATGGAAGAAATGAATTTTATAACCCATTTGACATCTCTTGTAGATTGTTCAACCAAGTGTATGTGTATTTTGATTTTAATATAAGTAAGGATAGTTTTTTTAAAAGACATACACCGTCTTAGCCGATTTAGGCTTTACAGACTGAATAATTGACGTGGACAACTTAATTTTAAGCGTAGTTTAAGTAACCAGTCTGTATAATATTAAGTTATCGAAGACCGTGAACAATAAATAAAATAAATAAGTAAAATCAAGATATTGAACAAACTTAAGAATCATAAGAAATCGCAAACCATGGCCAGGAAAAGGCATTTCTAATACCTTCGTTTTAAGAACTGATTTTCGATTAATTTGGTGTCTTGTCACTTGTGTATGTGTTCGTATTTTTTGTCAGATTTCGTCTACAGTGAATCCCCGATTTTGTCACCCCCATAATGCGTTTTAGGGTGACAAATTGAGGACAGTGACAAAATCGGGTAATTTTCAATAAGCACTCTTTTTTAATAAATGAGTTGAAATTAATCAGAAAATTTAAATACTGCGTTATTCAAAACAGTATAGGGTGTTTTTTTTGTGTGCTTTTAGTTTATAACTTAATAGTTAAATCTCTTTTTCACCGATGAGTCTCTATTGCACGTGCACCGAAATATCATAAAATTTTGATGCTATCTTTCTTAAAATACTATCTTTCTTAAAAAATTTTTTTTTCAGCACCGCCTCCCACCTAAGTACACCTGGAGATCACCGTACCAAACTCAATCACAGATCGACCACGTTTTGATCGACAGCCGGCACTTCTCGGGCATCATCGACGTCAGATCCTTTCGGGGCGCCAACATTGAGTCGGACCATTATCTGGTGATGGTGAAGATGCGCCCAAAACTCTCCGTAATGAACAACACGCGAAACCGGCGCCCGCCTCGGTTAAATATCGCGCGACTGAAGCAACCTGAGGTCGCGGCAGACTACGCGCAATCGGTCGAAGCAGCGCTGCCGGCAGAGGGCGAGCTTGACGAAGCCCCTCTCGAGGACTGTTGGGATACCATCAAAACAGCCATCAACAGTTCTGCGGAGAACGTCATCGGTTATGTGGAGCGATCTCGACGGAACGACTGGTTCGACGAGGAGTGTAGGAGGGTGATGGACGAAGAGAATGCCGCGCGGGCGGCAGTAGTGCAGAGAGGCACCCGTCAAAATGTGGAAAATCACCGACAGCGGAAGAGGCAGCTAGTCCGACTTTTCCAGGAGAAAAAGGCCTGGAGGAGGAGGAGCTCGAGGAGCTGGAGCAGCTGCATCGTTCCCAAGAAACACGAAAGTTCTATCAGAAACTCCACGCATCCCGCAAAGGCTTCGTGCCGCAAGCCGAAATGTGCCGGGATAAGGACGGAGGCATCCTGACAGACAATCGTGAGGTGATCAAACGGTGGAAGCAGCACTTCGATGAACACCTGAACGGCGCACATGCAGGAGATCAAGACGGTGGGCGTAGCCAACGACGAAGACGAGCCACTCCCAACGATGAGTGAAGTTAAGGAAGCCATAAGCCAGCTGAATATAAACAAGTCGGCTGGGCCCGGACAGGTTGGCCGATTGCCTACATCGGTTGATAATCCGGATCTGGGACATAGAACAGCTACCGGAGCAGTGGAAGGAGGGGGTAATATGCCCCATCTACAAGAAGGGCGACAAATTGGACTGTGAGAACTACCGAGCGATCACTGTCCTCAATGCCGCCTACAAAGTGTTGTCCCGAATCCTACTCCGCCGCCTAACACCACAAGCATACAGATTCGTGGGAAGTCATCAGGTCGGCTTTATGGAGGGACGGTCTACGACGGACCAGATATTCACATTACGGCAAATCTTCCAAAAATGCCGTGAACACCAAGGCCCTACGCACCATCTATTCATCGACTTCAAAGCCGCATACGACACGATCGACCGTAACGAGCTATGGAAAATCATGGACGAGAACGGCGACGATGGATGGAACGCAGTGCTGTGTGCGGATTTCGGGTGAATTGTCGAGTTCATTCGAATCGCGCAGGGGGCTTCGACAAGGTGATGGTCTATCCTGCATGATATTCAACGTGGCGCTAGAAGGTGTTATTCAATGAGCGGTGGGCGAAATGCGGGGCACGATTTTCAACAGATCCAGTCAACTTATCTGCTTTGCCGATGACATTGATATAGTCGGCAGATCATCTGCGGCGGTGGAGGAGATCTACCGCAAACTGAAACGCGAAGCAGGAAGGATTGGGTTGATGATTAATACGTCCAAGACGAAGTACATGCTAGCCTGCGGATCCGAGACCGACCGAACCCGCTTGTCCAGTAATAACAAGGTCACTATCGACGGCGACGAGCTGGAGATAGTCGAAGACTTTGTCTATCTCGGCTCACTGGTGACCGCAGACAATGACACCAGCCGTGAGATCCGGAGGCGAATTATCAGCGGAAGTCGTGCCTACTATGGACTCTACAAGCAACTGCGGTCGAGAAGACTTAGCCCTCGCACGAAGTGTAACCTGTATACGACGCTTATTAGACCGGTTGTTCTGTACGGGCACGAGACATGGATATTGCTCGAGGAGGACCTGCGTACACTCGGAGTATTCGAGCGACGAGTGTTAAGAACCATCTTTGGCGGCGTACAGGAGAACGGAATGTGGAGGCGAAGGATGAACCACAAGCTCGCGCGACTCTACGGCGAACCCAGTATCCAGAAGGTGGTGAAGGCTGGCCGGATACGCTGGGCGGGACATGTTGCGAGAATGCCGGACGACTGTCCTGCAAAACGAATCCGGTAGGAACAAGACGAGCGGAGGCGCAACAAGCGAGGTGGTTAGACCAAGTGGAGCGTGATCTGGCGAACGTGGGGTGCCCGAAAAATTGGAGAACGGTTGCCATGGACCGAGTGAATTTTTGGAATTAGGTTCGTCAAGTTATGTCGTAAGACGGAATACTATGTAAATAAATAAAAAATTTTAAAATACTTCGTTTCGACCAGTATTATCAAAAAGAATGAATGATTCCCAGTGCAGTGGTTAAAATACCAATGACCTAATTAAAAAAAAAGTATAAAATTAAGATAAAAAAATGTATAATTCCAAACAACTTCCAATTTAATAAAAAAAAAAATCGAAACTGATAATTAAGGGGGCATTAATTCTGCTCATTACAAATGAAGCTGTATGGATGTTGGACAACATAGTTAATTGGGCTGATGCTTTGGATATCTTGATCAATGATGTCATCCTCTTGCTGCGTTTTAGTTTAGGGAAATAGCTTTGGAGAAAGCTCAATAGTGCTAAAGGGGTAAAAATGATCGGGCTCCAAGGGTCCAATACCAAGCTTGTTGATCATATCAATGATTTGTTGTACTTTTATATTTATTATTTTAATTGTATTTACCAACTTTATTTTTGTTAAATGTGAATAAAAACTCTTGTATAAAATTGGACATCTTTTCTTTGTGTAATTCATAAGTCATCTTCACTATCGTTGTCGATGTTATCATGGTGTATTACAATGTTGTCAATTGACGCGACTACAACTTATAATCATCACAAAAGGAGAAGGCTAAAATCTGAGTATTTTTACATTAAATCAAATATAGTGACAAAAAAGGTGACAAAATCGGAGGTAGACAAATTCGGGGGGGCACACATAATCGGTGCGTGACAAAATCGGGGATTCACTGTATTATCAATGGGTATGATAATATGGCGGTTTGAAATTTTGAAATTCACATGTTTTGAGATAAAATTTTTCATAGACAATTTGAAAACTAACATACATTTTCAAAATTACATGAACTGATTCCAAATCAATTTTTAACACTCTATTCAATGGAATTTTAAATGTTTTAGTTCCAGAAAGACAATTTTTTCCAAAATATATTAACATAATTTTAACAAAATTTAACACTAAATTATAACTTTTCCTATGGTGAACGATGTTTTGGAGTTTTGAATGATTTTATTTCATTCAACAAGTTTGTTGAAGACTGTTAAATTTTTTTTAATAACTTCGATTCATCTACATTAAAATTCTTTCATAACTTAGATAAATAAGAAATCTGATCTCATATGTGGGTTTAATGCCTCTAAATTATAAAAATAATCGAAAGATAAATTTTGTTGATCTGTGTAATTTATTAATAGTCTAGACTTATTACTATCAATTTTAAATTCCAAGACAATCATTTTTCCCCTATTTAAGAAATAAGCAAGAGAAATCATGGAAATTCAATTGACAAGAGATTCAATTTGAAGAAGAAATTGAAACGAGTCTTTATTTACGCCGTGAGTTGACTGAAAACTTCTCAGAAAAACGGTGGCAGGTAGGAACTTTTTTCCTGTTTCATCCACAAATGGGCTGCTGCTCGTTTTGTGAATCCGTTCAATTATTTTATTCGTTTTATAGCAACGTGTCATTAAATTATTTTAATAACTTTAGCATGATTTTTTTCGTTTCATTTAGTTAAATTAAGTATTAATATTGAGGCATAAACCTGGACAAAGGTGCAATCACTTTAATAGAAGTACATCTCTTCATGCAAGTGTGATGAACGAAACAGTTTCGCTATATCAACTATTCAAAATGACGGAATTTTATTTCTAAAACAACTATACATGGGCGTTGCTTCAAAATTGTTCGATAAATGTTACGGCTGTGATAATATCTAAAATTGTTTTGAGCATCAAATACAAATTTCAGTCACCGCGAAATATTGTTCTCGGAATCTCGGTTGAGGAAAAACCGAAGGAAATACGAAAATTATCATCCAACTGAACTGTCGCGCATAAGGTTTAAACACAAGCTGGAGAAGTGTCTGTTACCGAGGAGGATGTCAGCTTTAAAGACAGGTGGACGATGGATAATCGCATACACAGATAGGTACTGCTGAAGCTGTTGCTGTTGAAAACGTGCCGATTTCAGAAAAACCATTCTATATCCATAGACAGACTGGTCTGTAACGTACTTTGAAACAGATTCCCGTTTTTTTGCTCTGTCCTGTTCCGATCGTCCTCTTTCCGTCGAATCTGACGGGGATGTTCTATCCGCACCGATAGCTGGCGGCTAACCATGCCCTGCCCGGCTCAGTTTGGAACGAAAGTTCTTCGTGGCAAGTTTGATTCAGTTTTTCCGGTTTTGCCGTCCCGGGAGTTGATTGCCGGACGTGTGTGGGTGGTTGTCCTCCGGTTCAGCTTGGGTTGAACTCGGGGCCGCAACGAAGATAGTTTTTTTTTGTCTAACGTGTAATCCGATTATCGAGATAAAATCGAACGACTACACTGTTGTTGACCAAACGTATAGTCAATTCTTAGCGCTCGCTTATGGGCAGCAATTCTGAGGACTGAGCATTATGGAACGTGGTCCATAACAAAGTGTAGGTGGCCACAAGGACGAGATTCTGAGCTGGAAGCTGGCAGTGAAGATTCGGTTTAATCGATTCATTGTTGCAATCAAACTCATCGACAGAGATGTTGGATAGAAAGTGGCAGATCCCGTCTATCAGTGACGGTTTTGTGAATATATAAGAAAAATTTAGTCAGTTTGAACGTGGGAGAAAAAAAAACGAAAGCCAATCACTGTCTCCCGGACGAAGATTGACTTGGAGGCAAATATTTGCAAGTGTTCGGTACGTTTTTACTCAGTTGAATATGACATTAAGTTTGTCTTGTCAAATTCCATGTTGTTAGAATAGTACTTGGAAATATTTACAACAGGTATGCCATTGCACTTAACTTCATTCGGCAGCTACGTGTATGTACACGGCATTCCTACTACAAAAATAGAAATAGTTCTGGTCTGGTTTCTGGTCTCTATGAAATTGTAATTAAAATAGTAAATTTTATCATCGTTAGCCGCTTGTTTCTTCGGAAAAGTACTTGATATTAAAGATTGATTCTCACGGGTCATATAAAACTATAAGATTTCATCAAATTTCCAAGTGTTGTACATACATTGAGAACATTAAAAAGAGAATTTCATCGTCGCCCCCAAATGTATGATAAAATCAGCAATAAAATTTCCTGTATTCTTCGCTCAAATTTTATAAAGTATCCAGAGGACATAATATTTTGATTCTTTTAAGCCTTTTTGTGTGATTTCTTCAGAAATTTTTACAAGTAATGATTATCACATTACAAAAATCAACAAAATTTTGTTTTCAAAACACCTGAATATCCAATAAATAAAACTTTTTACTTATTTAGAAGAGACAAATATGGCATTAAAAAGCATCAGCTAATTATTTTTTCATGATTTTATTACTTACCAATTCTTTAAAAAAAATAATTTTGTTTTGAAAAATTCCACACATTTGCTAGTATTTTTTTTCGGAGACACGTGGGATTTTGAATATACCTGAGCAGACCACACAATTGCAAAGCTGAGTCAACAAAATGCACTTCTGGGGCAAGAGATCACCACGCACTACCTTTTCGGGCGACATGATTATCGACAGGGAAAAATAGAAGATATTGGAAAACTGGCACATAAAAACAATTTAAAACACAGTAAACATTTAGAAAGACTCTGAAAACATCCACTCTTCATACGCAAACATTTTCCAATTACTCGGAAAAATAAGCCAACTGCCAGATAAATAATACACACAATAAAGTACACCATCAACACACATACACAACAGCTAAATTTTGATCAAAATCTACTAAGGCCTTCTTAAAATTAACTATATTTGAGAGCCTTAAAGAATATTAATGTTTCTACAAACTATTTGAACAGATAACTGAATTTTTAAGTGACTTGTAGGATTTCCTGAAGATTTTAAATGTTTTTATTAGATTTTTTTCTACCACACGGGAAGGTGACATTTTAACTGTGAAATGCTTTAACAATCTTCATTTTTTTTTTCAATAGGGAAGCTTTCTGGAGCTTAACGTACGCCATATTTTGCCCGTCCGGAGTATACGTGTTCACCACTTGTAGACTTCGGACCAACCAGATTTCATTGTATAGGTTAGAGGTAGTGCCACCTCTATCCCGGTACTACTTCTCCTAAATAATGAAATGTTGCGGGGTAAAGTATGGTGTACGATAATAAGTTTTCCTCGCAAAAAATGCTTTTTCGTTCTTTTCAATATCTGTTAAATTTTCTCCTCACTTCTCTCTCCATCTTTATCAATTCTCAGTTCTGATATTCTTTCTCCAAGAATATACATTTCACCGATATGCCGAAAAATAAATTTACAAAATTAATTAACGGTGGTTAACTTATCTTAAAAATATAAATAACTATTGAATTAGGAAAGTTTTTGTTTTCTGATGAATGTAAAGACCCATGTTCGAATAGATGTCAGCTGTTTTTTGCTTTTAGAAACCGTAATTTCTTACGGGAAAAGATGAAAAATTGCAAGAAAAACTCAAAAAAAATTGTTTTTGTTTCTCGTCAAATTTTCGTAATATAAAAAACTTCGAAGGCCCACAAATGTTTATGAACGCATAAAAGTGTAAATAGAACAAACTGGCATTTTCAGAAATGTTGAAAAATGTTTGATTAGTAAAATGCTGATCGTGGCGCATCTTGTCTGCTCTGCGCATTTTGTACCTAAATAGTTCCCCTATATAATTCGTGTCGATGTATGAGTTAGACCTATGATTTTCATGTTGTTTTCACGTTTCAGTGTTTTGTAAGTTTTTAGTTGTTTATTGTATGGGAGAGTGGGGAATCATGGGCCACTTTTTTCGTTGTTCCATAACTTCTTTATTATAAAAGATAAAATGAAAATAAGAAATGGTATGGTTTTCGACATTTTCAAGGTATCATAAGATATTTTTTTTAAATTTTTAATAAGTTATTTTCCTCAAATTCTGACTGTTTGAAAAAAAAGCAATATTTTTTGGATTTTGAAAAATGGTGGGGAATCGTGAGCCACCAAATCCAAATTGACCAAATAACATGCAAAGTTTCTGAGTTGACCCAAAACTGTGATTTCCTAATTCATTTCGTTATTTTAAAGCAATTTCAGATGATGAAATAAAAAAGAGAGCTGTGTATGATCGCATAGATTCCAAAACCTGGCTCGCGAACGTTTTGGCAAAATTTCTTATATAGGATGGACAAAATATTTTTCATAACTCTTCATTTGGCATAAGAAAATTTTACAGATAGTTAAAACGTATTTTAAGTTCTGAATGTGTATAAAAACATAAAAATATAGGTGATTCAAGGTGTGTGGCCCATGATTCCTCACAAGCTATGATTTGCAAATTGGTTCCGTTTGGGTGACTTATTGATGTTTCATAAAAAAATCCTTTTCCACGTGAAAGATCATGACCAAACTAAGATCATAAGCGTATGAGCAAATTTTTGTTATGCACTTTAGGTTCCCCATCGATGAAATTAGCGGGTGTTTTTTTAATTATGTAAGTAATTTTATCTAACTTTTTTTAGCTTGATAAATAAAAGAAGCATATGATGCGTATTTCAGTCAACAACATATAGGAATATATAGTCACGCAAAGCGACGACGATGGCAGTTGGTTTGAGATTTTTATCTCAACACACATCTGAGATATTAAAAGTGGCCCACGTTTCCCCATGGCCCACGATACTCCACTCTCCCCTACTTTTATGGCAATGACAAATTATTTTTTTCGGTTGATAAAAATATTGGCAAAACTAAAATACATAGATTTTTACTGACGAGCACAAACAAAAATCAACCTCATTTTACAATAAGAGGTGATTATTGATGAACGTTGGAGTAGTTATATAATACTAGCTGACCCGGTGTGCTTTGCCACACCTTTCAAAAACGAAAACGAATGATATTTTCAGAATTTATTCAAATTTTTATTGTTTTATTAGAATTATTTCAAATCAAAATATAACATAATTCATAAGCAACCGCTATAAAATGAAAGCTGCGGCTGGAGTTTCGAATGCTACACAGAAATAACTTATCTAATATTCTCAATCTTGATTTGTGTTAAAGATCTGATAATTTTAATCTGTTGCTTTAAGCTCCGCCCTAAAAAAGGAGGGTTTCAAATAAATAGTACGCAAACAATCCAACTAATAGAATATGATTGTTTTTGCTTAATATGTTCTGAATTTATGCTAAAAAACTGATAAAAGAGACCTCCACCCCCCCCCCCCCCCCTTGTCCTTCCCTTCCCCCTGCTGAATAGAGATCGTGATTTTTAATAATCATACCCATTTTTTAGTTCCCAAAAACCTTCTTGTATCAAATATTGTTCCATTGGTGATAATTTTTTAAGTTTTGCAACAAAAGCGTAAGGATCTATAATAATCTCGTAACCAAGTACCTTTTTATGCCATATTTGTTTCCATTTGTTGGCTTCGTTAGCATAAACTGAGAACTTATGCTAAAAAAATTGTATTGGGTTCAACCCCCTCCTTCTATGTACCTACTCACTGAAAGGAGGATGGTGTGTCAGATAATCATAGAATCATACCAAAATGATTTTCCATGTTAAGTTTAGTCCATTTCTCGGATTTTGTGAAAAAAAATTAAATGTAAGCTTTCCTCTTCCCTTCCTTTATTTCCAATTCTATCATCCCACTGCAAGAAAGGAATTGTTTGACATTAAAAAATTTATCGTATTGAAATACCACCCTTGCCAAATTTGGATTTATTTGCGATGTGAATTCTTGAGTTATGCATAAACTTGAAAGGAAGTACCAACCCCCTTCCATTCGCCCCATTTAATGGAGGAGTGAGAATTTAGTATTCATAAAAGTTTTTTTTGTACTCAAAAAACTTTTGATACCAAGTTTTATTTCATTTGCTCTATTAATTCTCAAGTTATGCAAATAGCCCCCCTTTCCCCTTTATAATAGAAACATTTACACATTTACAAAATTGTAAGGGAGACCTCTTCTCCCCCTTTTCATCCACCTTTTTGAAGGATTGAGGGATACCAAATATTCAAAGAAGCATTTCTCGTACCCAAATATCGTTCCATGCCAAATTTGGTTCCATTTGTTGTTGTAGTTGTTGAGTTATGCAATAAAAATTGTATGGAACTTCCCTCCTTCTTTCCTTTCTCCCCGCTGGAAGAAGGAAGGGGTCTCAAACAATTAGAACATGTCACGTTCCCAAATATCCACCCATGCCAAATTTGGTTCCATTTGCTTGATTAGTATTTGAGTTATGTAAAAATTAAAAAGAGGGCCCCTCCCCCCTTTACATCTCCCTACTGGAAAGAGGGTGGGGTTTCAAATAATCATAGAAATATTTTTCGTATCCAAATACCTTCCCATGACAAATTTGGTTCCATTTGCTTTATAAGTTTTTGAGTTAGGTAAAAAAATATGAAAGAGGCCCCTCTCCTTTTCAACTGCAAAAAGGGAGGGGTCTCAAATAATCATTGAAATATTTTTCGAATCAAAATACCTTCCCATGCCAAATTTGGTTCCAATATCTTGAATAGTTTTCGAGTTATATGAAAAATTGTAATGTAGCCCCCCTCCCCCCTTTCTATCACCCCACTGCGAGGAAGGAGGGGTACTTAATATTCATAGAAATATTCTCCGTTCCCAAATATCACCCCGTGCCAAATTTGATACCATTTGCTTGATGGGTTTTCGAGTTATGCAAAAAATTGTCTTTTGTTTGGGAGGCCCCTCCCTCCCTTCATGAGAGAGGGAGGGGTCTCAAACCATCATAGGAACCTTCTCCTGCCTCCAATATCCCCACCTGCCAAGTTTCACACAAATCGGTGTAGTAGTTTCCGAGTCTATAGGGAACAGACAGACAGACAGACAGACAGACAGACAGACAGACAGAAATTCATTTATATATATATATATATATATATATATATATATATATATATATATATATATATATATATATATATATATATATATATATATATATATATATATATATATATATATATATATATATATATATATATATATATATATATATATATATATATATATATATATATATATATATATATATAGATAGATTAAACAGCTTCGCTTCTGACTTTTCAACTAAATTAAACCATGTTTTTGAAAACTCCCACTTATTAAATAGGTAAACTTTCTAAAAAAATTCTTCCGCTTCAACGTTTCGGTACAGTGAGCGGAAGATGTGGTTTTCTTCTGAGAAAATAACTAACTGAAAAAAACGATGAGACGATGCCAGAGTCAACCTTCTTGTTGAGGCCACAGGAAGCTGAGTAATAGTTTTTTATTCTCTTTGAGGCCTTATAAGCGTTGACTGAGCTGTGTCAAAACACCGACTCACATTTTTATGTAGTTTCCTGTTTGTCTAGAACGAGCCGACTCAACATGTTGCGAAATCATGTATGTAACTAAAAATGAAATATTGTAAAGTGATTATTCAAAAAAAAGTTACTTGTCTAGAAGAGTTGCAACTTAACCCTTCCTTTCATGATTTTTTGTTAAAACCCATTCAGCTGGAAATGCTGAGTCAGGGGCGGTCCTAGAGCTGGCTCTTGGGGGGGGTGATTTTCCAAATTTTCAAAAATCAGTCAATAACGTAAATATATTGCGAAAAAATCGTTCATTTGAAGAATGCGAGTGGGGGGATGGGGGGAGGGGGGTTTGTGTGCAGTTTCAAATGAGACTTTAATATTTGCTACACACCAAACCCGTGCAATGGACACGTCCATGGGTGAGGGATTTCGAATTTCAAATTTTGTTAGAAATTATAAAATACCAAAAAAAGGACAATAATAAGCAAATTGATTTTTAAAACCATATTGAAACCCATAATCATCACACAAACTCGAAAAAAAAAATACTGATACGAATCAAAATAAATAAGAATCAAAATTTCAAATCAATTTTATTTCCGGTTAGTCATTAATAATTCATTCGAAATGTTGATACTTATTCTGAACAAAAAAAAATTCAAGAAAGTATTTTCAAAACATCAAAAACGGAATGCGAATTAAAAATTGGAATAAAGCCAGAATTTGAAGCTTCGGGCATAACAATCAGTGCACATAAGAAGAATACTATTCAATCACAATTTGAAATGTGAATTATCGACGAGGAAATTATATCTATTTTGAACTTCAGAGAATTTATTCGAAATTAGTAGATGATTAATTTAAAAATGAAAATAATTAATTCTATCAAGTTATCAAGTTTATAACTTTATGTATTTAAAATACAACAACAATTCATCATCACTGACAAAGTACAATTCGGGAAATGGAAGAGTTCTTGAATGATCAAACACGAAACTGATCCCTTTTATTTATTCATTTATTCATTTGTTTATTTTTTTATCCATGAGGAATGAATTGATGACATGTGATTAAAATGCTTCTTATAAAATTCTACTTTCTCATTTTCAATATCCATACATTTCTAACTTTCTATTTGACAAGAATTTTCATAATGTTGAAATGTTCTTAGTTATGTTCTTTTAATTTTCATCGATAAGGTCGATAAATAAAATTAACATACAAAATCACGGTGATTCTCTTCATAAATTTAAAAATAATAATAATCGCAGCGCACTAAATTGGACTGCGCACTCATGACTGAGATATTTGTGCGAACTCGTTTTTTTTGTTTTCAATGAAAGAGATAATATGAAGATTAAAAAGATTAGTTAAATGGCTTTCCAAAATAATGCAAGAGATAGCATTTTGGTGTCTATGTTTTAATGATTGATTTAGTAGAACTCGTACTTCAACTAGATTTTGTTTATCACCTCTCGTTTTGGTAATATGAAGTTTATATAGAGTTTTAAAAAGAATCAGTTTTGAGTGAAATCAATCATTGATAATTGATGAACTTACAAGTTAACATGAAAAAAATGTTTATTGTATTTTATTCTATTAAGAAATACTACTTTCATGATGCTCAATGATCTTAAAAAAATCTACAGTGTTTAATAATTCAAACACAAGAATTTCTGACATTATTGACTAAAGAAAGTTGTAAAAAACAAAGATTTAATTTTATTGAAAAATTTACTGAAGTCTGAAACACGTTTTGGTTCCTACTTTGAGAAATATCTTAAATCCTATGTAGTCATTACTTCTTTAAACATTCGTTAAAAGTCTATTATTTAACAAAATTGGGAACATTAAATAAACAGAAAACATAAATTAAAAAAAAATCACAGAAGTCATCACTACTTGCGTTCTTGAGGAAAGAAATGTGATATGAACCCTTATTTCGAATTTTTATTGTAATGTTTAAAAGTTTTGTCAGAAAAGTGCAGAATTTTCTTGAATAATGTTTAACCTATTTGAAAATAATTTAGGGCACCAACATAAATCAAAATAAGCTCTTAAATTCTTTTCATTTAAAAAAGTTTTGATTCTGTGGCTATGTGAATTTATAAAAAAACCTTTTATAATGTGGAGTTGAACATTTAGATAAAAAATAGAGGCTGAAATAGGGTTCTTAAAAAAATATCATATCAGTATAAAATTTGTATTGATTCACACATTTTTTTGGATTTATGTGATAAATCATCAAAGTAATGGATGAATTTGATTAGATATACTTCTTAAAATAAAACAATATTTCACGACCATGATGCACACTGCTTCTCCTGTTGCCTTATAAATTTCATTTAAATTAATTAGAGGTTTATATTTAAAAAAAAAGTTAGAAATAAGAGAAGTTTAACAAACTTTCTTACATACTTATTTTGATATCCTTTCAAGTAGCATATACATCCTTTTAAAAACAATATGCGAATCTTTAATATTCACTGCGATCGATTGTTGACAAAAAGATAATTTTCGTCATTTGTATATTGAGCAGTTTAGAAATTATCAATTTAAGAACTCTTTAAAAAACCTTCCGAGATAAATGTTATTTTACAAATGAAAAAATCTCAAGTTAATATCACCATAAAACTCTCACCAAAATTTTAGTGATTCTCGTTTTCCATCAAAACCTTTTGAAATCCAAACATTTATTTCAGAATGTGTTAACAATATCCATGAATTTAACTGAATGTTTTATTATTTTTCAGAAGTATATTACTGAATCGTGATTCGAAAAAACTAATTAATATAAACTCTTGTTTCGATTTTTCATTCTATTTAATCATATTTCATTTAATCATAATTCATATTTAATTCTAAAACAAAATCATTAAAATCAAATTCTTAGGTATGCAACATTCGGAACTTTATTTTTATTTGTTTTCTCTTAATGCAGCTCTCATAGATTTTAAAATTTATTGTAACTGAATCGAAAGATACAGTTACAAATTTGAAACGAATGATTTAGTTAAAAAGTGAAAAATAGTATTTTTGCTTCATGCATTTATTATTTTCAAACATAATGTATAATTTAAAATGAAAAAAAAAATAAACAAAGGGTTCATTTCTTATAGCTTATACTATTTTTCAATAGAAAGTCCTTGTTCTCGAGAAATAGTCGAGTTATGACGGGATATTATTATCACTGGTTTTATCTCATGTGGGAAAAATAATTACATAGGCAAGTTTTTAGAGCATTTGTTTTTAAACCTGTTTTTGGAGGAATATTCCTGAACTAAATTTTTATCAGGTTTTGTTCATCACCTCTAATTTAAAAAGAAGTATTTTTGGTATTTTTAGAAAATTGAATAGATATGATTGTATAAGAATCTATAAAAAAAATTCATATATGGTCAGCAATTTCGAATTCAACACTGTAGGTGCCAGAACAAAAGTAATTTGGTGAAAATTGGTCTAGGGGATTGCAAGTTACAGCGGTATTAGTTTGGCGGACCGATTTTTTTTCCAATTTTAAGAAGCTAAGAAACTAATAAATTCTTTATTTAACAATCACCCCCACGGAGTGGAAAATTTTGAAAATTCCATAGAACATCCACTAGGAAATGTTCGAACTTTTCATAGAAACTCTAGCGTTTGCGAGTATTTTGTAACGGGTTTTTACCGCTTGGGGGGGGGGGGGGGGTGGGTGATCACCCCGATCACCCCCCCCCCCATAGGACCGCGCCTGTGCTGAGTATATTAAAAAAACGAGATTTCACTTATTTCATACAATACTGTTGCATTGCAAATTTGTTAATTCATGAAAATGAAGGGAAAAAGACTGTGTTCTAATTTTGATTTAAAATATGCGCGGAACACAAGTGATTCGAAGTCAAGGAAGAAACTTAAATGCGTATGAAATTTCCTCTGAACTAATAGAAAAATAATAATTATGATAAAGACCTTTGAACTGCTGAGATCATTTGGATCTGAAAATGAGAAAAAAGTTTTCTTAATTTTTTTTTAAAGAAAGGCTTCTAGATAGAAAAAAAAGATTCTTTTCATTCATCATTCTGGTGAGAAAATACCTGAGAACATCCGTTAAATTTCAGCGCAAACCAAATCAGGCCGAGCGGATTGGATTTCGTTGAAGCGTGTGAAATACAATCGATCCTGTTGTGATTAACTTTTCCATTTGACTGTAACCACAACCAGTTCGTTAGGAAGAAGAGTGAGAAAGCAATACTGCCGCATCATGACCGAAAGGAAGAAGCAATTTTGGGACGTGCCATTCCGCGAAAGTCGTCGCGGGTCGTCCGCATTCCACGGGGCAAGTTTTGATGAAACAAACTTGATGGGACGCACCAAGCTGGATGCATCGTCGTCGTCAACCGCGGTGGGCGAATCGAGAAGTGCTGCGACTACCACCGGTCCCAAATTTGAACGGGCTGCAAGTTTCGGGGACAAATTGCTGGTGACGTCATCCCCGAAGTTCGCGAAATCGAAGAAAATTTTTCACATGACTAGTTCAAAGGGGTCGGCTTCCAGTGGTGTTGGTATTTTCGCGGTGGGTGGTGATTTAAAAGGGGGTCCCCCTGCTAAGGGCACCCGGCGTAGATCGGAAATGTCATTTCCATGGAGCAGTGTTACGCCGGAGGGTATTTCACCCATCTGTGGTGGTACGACTCACGTGGTGGGTGGGAATCAAGTGAACCATCGAAGGACGACTACGGGACTACGAAACAGGAGCACCAGCGTTTGCCTGGACACATTGGGCGAATCATCTTCGTCACCATCGATGGCGGCAACAGCTGGCAGCATCAGGTAAGTAAGAAAGACCGGAAGGTGGTTGGGGACAAATTGGATTTGTGTGTTTAGGACTTTTATCCATCTGGTTGAAGACTGATGCCGGCTGGCAGGCAAGAGTACTGCCTCTCAACCTACTACCGATATAGTATATGGGATTAGCCCCCATTAGCGGTTGTGGTGAAATGAGAGAATGATGTTGCCTCTAACCATTAGTAATGACCTATTCTGTGTTAGTAAGCCGCCATCAAACAAGTCTCTGAGCATTTGAGGCCGAACAAGATGGACTTGGAATCAACGAAGAGGACAAGAAAACTTAGCACTCTCCTAAAAGAATGCATAAACTTGATTAATGGATTTTTTTTTGTAAGATGAGATCAAGCTCAAATAAATCTACACACTAATGTAGTGCTTGTTCAAAAGGTTTCTCAATTATTTTTTCAAACGATGAAAAAAATTAACAACAAATTAACAAAATTAACAAAAGGGAGATCTAGCAATTCGCAATTATGACTGATATTTGATGCACAGGTGTCAAATATTACAGATAAGAAAGATGCAGAACAACCTCGATTGATTTAGGAAAAACAAGATTAAACGAAAGTGTCTTGCATTTAGACGGGGGTATTTGATTGAATAAATCGAAGTGGTATTTTCTTTTTTTTTAGGGTTTTAGAGGGTTCATGCAATAACTTTCAATTGTTAGTTAACTTGTCAAAATTACCCCGTCATAGCTTATTGAATTAAAACAGGCCCTATCGACTTTTGGGAAAATGGTGCAAATTTTAATTAATTGTAAACTTATTTTCTTCTGGCCCAGAGGACTCAAATGATTTTAATTGTATAAAGGTTAAAAGTTATTGTTAGGTTTTGAATTCAAAAACTCTATTCAGGAGTGTTATCAAGGTTAGTTTAATTATATATTAAAAAAAATCAAACGAACCCTTATCTTTTTGAATGTGCTATAATAAATAAGTTATACGACTATTACAAGACAGTATAAAATATAGAAGTTTATTATAACAACATTCCCCTGTACCGGTAATTTTGATTGATTTAAGTAGAAATCCTTAAATTTTCGATTAAAAAATAAATAAACAAAAGAAATAAAAATGTGGCATCCCTGATATAGAAGTTTCAAAGTGTAAACAAAAGAACAAATCAATTATGGGTCTAATTTCAAGAAGAAAATGAAATGTAAACAAAACAAAATAACAAACCTTTAGTCAATTTTGAAAAGGTCGTATCTATTTGACGAGTTTCGCGCAAATTGATGTTGAAGATTCGTTACACACTTCTGATTTGCGTTATCAAAATTTTACGCTGTTTTTCGAATTGCTTCAAACTAGCCTGAAGCACTTAATGTAAACAGATATGATGCGTGAAAATGCCGCTCAGAGAAGCCTAGAATCTGCATTTCTTCGTTGGATTGTTAATTTTAAGCTCAACTGGATAAAATAACTGGTACGTCTGGCTTGTTCAAAGTTGTTAGTTAGCCTCTTTAGTAAAAAGAATCAAAGTAAAATGAACCAGATGAATTTACCTTGCGCAGTTGCGCTCTTCCAAGAATCAGGTACTTCAAAAGTTAATTCGGCTTGTTTAAATGATAGCATTTGAAATTTTGAATACGTTTCTGGAATTTTATAATTCAAGCTTGTATATCTGTCATTTCGTCAGTCTCTCTAGTGACAACATTATAATGATGCTATTTTTCTCAGCTGAAATTGATTTGTAGTTCATATAATTATATAAAGCAATTCATCTAATTGTACTTAAATTTATTTATTAATGAGTTCAAACACATTGCGCCCTCTCGAAAAATTCTTACTTTCAAAAGAGCTATCTAGAAACAGTGCCATCTATTGCGGCGTTCAAAAGTTACAAATCAAGCAATAGCACTGTTTTTCGTTACTTTTTAATGGCTTCTTTAAAAGAGAGCACTGGAAATTTTACACAAGTTTCTGAAGATTAGATTAGATGATATAGAAGGTTCAAAATGTAAACAAAAACATAAATCAGTTATTGGTCTAATGTTGTGAGAGACGAACGTGTTAAGCTTGTTAAGCCTAGTCCACCCTCGGCAACTTGAACTGCGATTTCGGTTGATGAGACTTGTTTATGTTTACATTCTGGTTGCTGAAAGTCTTCCATACTTGTCAGGAGATTTGAGACATGCATCTCTTGGTTTAGTTCAAAATGTAAACATAAACAAATCTCCGCAACCGAAATCGCAGTATAGTTGCCGAGTGTGAACTAGGCTTCAGGCCCGTCCACACTAGACAGCTTGGATTGCGATTTCGGTAGCTGAGACTTGTTTATGTTTACATTTAGAACTAGACGATGAGATGCATGTTTTATAGACTGAGTTGATTTGGGGTCATTTTTGAACTTCTTAAACCCTGGGGTCCAAAAAGCTTCGTTTTAGTTCAAAACTCACCCATGATATTTTGCAGAGTTTTCAAGTAATGTTTACAGGTATAAATTTCAAGTAACGATCAAGGCAAAGCTGTTCAGTAGAAAATTCGTTTAGAAAAATTTATAAATTGGAACAAAAACCATTAGCAGGCTCGGTTCCACAGAAGAAACAAAAATGATGTTGTTGACCTAAAAATTCAAATTTAATCATGTGAATGTTACTTAAAAGTTCTGCAAAAAGCATGGATGAGTTTTGAACCAAGACGACCAAGAATATTTCTTGAACACATGGATAGAAACTACAGTAAACTGGGGTAACTTTGATAAATTTTCCATTCATTTGTAAATGTTTTGGAAAGGGTTCCTTTTTTGAACACCTCAAAATTTGTATTACACTTACTGAATAATTTTTTATTTATGTCTCCAAAACGAACATTTTTAAGCTAGTTTTAGAAAATTAATTATGAAAGATTTTTTGGAGGCCTAAAATACTATTTAAAATCTCTCGATGAGTTTATGGTAGTTAATTTTGTCCAGCCTGGTTACATGCTGAAATAGTTCTGGCAACCTTACTCTAGCCCCTCCTACTGTATCCATTTTCTTCAGAATTTATCATTTGATACAGTACCTAGCTATTTGTGCTATACAGGCTTATTTTGTAAAATGTCTCTTTTTGTTTAAATATTCAAAATGTATCACCGAATGACAATAAAAATAACAATAAAATTGAACATTCAAAAGGAAAAAAAAAATTGAACTTTCACCTAAAACACCTTGATTTCATCATGAGAGGTTTTTGTTTACGAGCCTTCGAAATTTATTCAAATTTTATAATTTTAAGATTTTAAAATTAATTTTTCCAATTCCAGAAGCAAACCAAACAATGCCTATTCGAAACTTATTTTATAGGCTTTCAAACGTAAAAAACAGTTTTCAGATATTCAAACCATACACTTAGACTTTGACTAGTTAAACACATTGTTCTCCTTCTGCAAAAAAAAAATACATTTCTGACATATAATCGCTCCTACACAATTTTATCGAAATGATATCTAAAAATGATATCGAAGTGTGAATGAAATTTTGAGACATTTTGTTCACGTGAAATATGAAAAAAACTAGATTTTCATCAATAATTTTTTCCTTCACTTTGATGAACAATCTTCAAGTTTAAAACATTGGGGTGAATGATTAACAAAGAATAAAAATCCTGTGAAAAAGAAAAAAAATCGGTGGTCTTCGATTTGAGTTCTAACATAAAAATGTCTGATTTTATTAGTTTCATAAAAGTTCTCCCGAATTGTTCGAAAAAGGGATTTTTTCAAAGCAATGAATCCTATAAAACTCTCCACTCATTGAAAATAAGTGATTTTCGGAACACTGAATACAAATTTGGATGTTCTGGCAGTACAGTTAGTTTAGACCCTTAGATTTGTGAATTCAATTTTCTTGTTGCAATCTTAATTTCATTCTATTTATTCAAGCCTTGAATTGATTCCGATTAATGAACAAGAAATATTTATATTAGTATCCAGAAGTTTTATTTGTGAATTTTGTTTCTCCGCAATTTCCTCACGCTTTGAATTCCTAGTTGGATCAAACAGCATATCATTTCTTAAGTGATTGACTACAAGCAATTTCAATCCATTTGCAAGATGCTTCAAAAATCGTTGAATCATGAACGAGTCAAGGCTGTTGGCACACCGGATGAGCATATCGAATTTTCAACGAGGCACAATGTGAACAACAAGCCAGAATAGCCAATGACCCAGATCCCTTTTCGCTCTTTGAGCTCAAAGGAGATAGAAACCGGAAATCTAATTTACTATACCTATTGGCCTCCCCGGATGGACACACATCCATTAGTTTCGGTAGTTTGCTAGAGACAGCTCGGGCGCTCGTGTGCTCGCTTTCGCAGAATCTAGCATGTATATAGACTGCAGGATTAGGGCATCCTTTTGGCTGAAAGTATTTACGTTCGAAGCGTAAGAGGAAAAAAAATGAATTTCATTTTCTGTTTTGCATTTTTGCAGCTGATGAACAGGAAAATCCTTCCAGGATAGATGACATCAATCTTGCAGACGAAGTTGTTTATTATTCAGCACATTCGTTGAGAAGCTAGAACAAAGCATTCAAACTTGGTAATTTGAACAACTGAAATTGATAGTTGTTGTGTATTGTGTGATGTCTACCATTTCAAGTTAAGAAATATCCATTTTCATCACATTCTTAATTATAAATAATCAAAGCATATTCCCATCCCCAATTAATCAGTCGCTATTCTAATTCTCTATTCATCTTTAAAAATTCTCAAATTTCAATTCCCAATTTGTTATGCTCAATTCTCTCAATGTTCAGTTCTAAATCTTCAATTCTCAATTCTCAATTCTAAATTCTCAACTCTCAATTTACAATTCTCAAACCTCGAATTTATCAATTGTCAATTTTCAATTCTCAACTTTCTATTCTCAATTCTCATATTTTAATTCTCAATTCTCAATTCTCAATTGTCGATTCTCAATTCTCAATGCTCAATTCTCAATTCTCAATTCTCAATTCTCAATTCTCAATTCTCAATTCTCAATTCTCAATTCTCAGTTCTAAATTCTCAATTCTCAATTCTCAATTCTCAATTCTCAATTCTCAATTCTCAATTCTCAATTCTCAATTCTCAATTCTCAATTCTCAATTCTCAATTCTCAATTCTCAATTCCCAATTCTCAATTCTCAATTATCATTTCTTAATTCTCAATTCTCAATTCTCAATCCTCAATTCTCAATTCTCAATTCTAAATTCTCAATTTTTAATTTTCAATTCTCGTTGCTCAATTCTCAATTTTCAATTCTCAATTTTCAATTTTCAATTTTCAATTTTCAATTTTCAATTTTCAATTTTCAATTTTCAATTTTCAATTTTCAATTTTCAATTTTCAATTTTCAATTTTCAATTTTCAATTTTCAATTTTCAATTTTCAATTTTCAATTTTCAATTTTCAATTTTCAATTTTCAATTTTCAATTTTCAATTTTCAATTTTCAATTTTCAATTTTCAATTTTCAATTTTCAATTTTCAATTTTCAATTTTCAATTTTCAATTTTCAATTTTCAATTTTCAATTTTCAATTTTCAATTTTCAATTTTCAATTTTCAATTTTCAATTTTCAATTTTCAATTTTCAATTTTCAATTTTCAATTTTCAATTTTCAATTTTCAATTTTCAATTTTCAATTTTCAATTTTCAATTTTCAATTTTCAATTTTCAATTTTCAATTTTCAATTTTCAATTTTCAATTTTCAATTTTCAATTTTCAATTTTCAATTTTCAATTTTCAATTTTCAATTTTCAATTTTCAATTTTCAATTTTCAATTTTCAATTTTCAATTTTCAATTTTCAATTTTCAATTTTCAATTTTCAATTTTCAATTTTCAATTTTCAATTTTCAATTTTCAATTTTCAATTTTCAATTTTCAATTTTCAATTTTCAATTTTCAATTTTCAATTTTCAATTTTCAATTTTCAATTTTCAATTTTCAATTTTCAATTTTCAATTTTCAATTTTCAATTTTCAATTTTCAATTTTCAATTTTCAATTTTCAATTTTCAATTTTCAATTTTCAATTTTCAATTTTCAATTTTCAATTTTCAATTTTCAATTTTCAATTTTCAATTTTCAATTTTCAATTTTCAATTTTCAATTTTCAATTTTCAATTTTCAATTTTCAATTTTCAATTTTCAATTTTCAATTTTCAATTTTCAATTTTCAATTTTCAATTTTCAATTTTCAATTTTCAATTTTCAATTTTCAATTTTCAATTTTCAATTTTCAATTTTCAATTTTCAATTTTCAATTTTCAATTTTCAATTTTCAATTTTCAATTTTCAATTTTCAATTTTCAATTTTCAATTTTCAATTTTCAATTTTCAATTTTCAATTTTCAATTTTCAATTTTCAATTTTCAATTTTCAATTTTCAATTTTCAATTTTCAATTTTCAATTTTCAATTTTCAATTTTCAATTTTCAATTTTCAATTTTCAATTTTCAATTTTCAATTTTCAATTTTCAATTTTCAATTTTCAATTTTCAATTTTCAATTTTCAATTTTCAATTTTCAATTTTCAATTTTCAATTTTCAATTTTCAATTTTCAATTTTCAATTTTCAATTTTCAATTTTCAATTTTCAATTTTCAATTTTCAATTTTCAATTTTCAATTTTCAATTTTCAATTTTCAATTTTCAATTTTCAATTTTCAATTTTCAATTTTCAATTTTCAATTTTCAATTTTCAATTTTCAATTTTCAATTTTCAATTTTCAATTTTCAATTTTCAATTTTCAATTTTCAATTTTCAATTTTCAATTTTCAATTTTCAATTTTCAATTTTCAATTTTCAATTTTCAATTTTCAATTTTCAATTTTCAATTTTCAATTTTCAATTTTCAATTTTCAATTTTCAATTTTCAATTTTCAATTTTCAATTTTCAATTTTCAATTTTCAATTTTCAATTTTCAATTTTCAATTTTCAATTTTCAATTTTCAATTTTCAATTTTCAATTTTCAATTTTCAATTTTCAATTTTCAATTTTCAATTTTCAATTTTCAATTTTCAATTTTCAATTTTCAATTTTCAATTTTCAATTTTCAATTTTCAATTTTCAATTTTCAATTTTCAATTTTCAATTTTCAATTTTCAATTTTCAATTTTCAATTTTCAATTTTCAATTTTCAATTTTCAATTTTCAATTTTCAATTTTCAATTTTCAATTTTCAATTTTCAATTTTCAATTTTCAATTTTCAATTTTCAATTTTCAATTTTCAATTTTCAATTTTCAATTTTCAATTTTCAATTTTCAATTTTCAATTTTCAATTTTCAATTTTCAATTTTCAATTTTCAATTTTCAATTTTCAATTTTCAATTTTCAATTTTCAATTTTCAATTTTCAATTTTCAATTTTCAATTTTCAATTTTCAATTTTCAATTTTCAATTTTCAATTTTCAATTTTCAATTTTCAATTTTCAATTTTCAATTTTCAATTTTCAATTTTCAATTTTCAATTTTCAATTTTCAATTTTCAATTTTCAATTTTCAATTTTCAATTTTCAATTTTCAATTTTCAATTTTCAATTTTCAATTTTCAATTTTCAATTTTCAATTTTCAATTTTCAATTTTCAATTTTCAATTTTCAATTTTCAATTTTCAATTTTCAATTTTCAATTTTCAATTTTCAATTTTCAATTTTCAATTTTCAATTTTCAATTTTCAATTTTCAATTTTCAATTTTCAATTTTCAATTTTCAATTTTCAATTTTCAATTTTCAATTTTCAATTTTCAATTTTCAATTTTCAATTTTCAATTTTCAATTTTCAATTTTCAATTTTCAATTTTCAATTTTCAATTTTCAATTTTCAATTTTCAATTTTCAATTTTCAATTTTCAATTTTCAATTTTCAATTTTCAATTTTCAATTTTCAATTTTCAATTTTCAATTTTCAATTTTCAATTTTCAATTTTCAATTTTCAATTTTCAATTTTCAATTTTCAATTAATTTTCAATTTTCAAGTTTCAATTTGCCTTTGAACTGCTTACTGTAGCCTCTTGAAAAACATCTGTGATGTGTGGGGAAATCGAGCCTGTTTTTTTTCTCAATTTTAAATGCTTAATTCTTATATCTGAATTCTTAAATTTAATTTCCGTCTGATCAATTCTCAATTGCCAAATCTCAATTTTCAAATCACAATTTTTTATTTAGTTTTAAATTTTCATTAGGAGTCAAGATTATAGCAATCGTGTATAAAATTGAAATTTGATCGACAATTTATAAATTTCTGAAGTGTGGAACAGTACGAAAAAGAATTCAGAAAATTAGTTTTAAATTTTGAACATGAATTGTCATTCTCATGCTCTAAAACCTTGTTTCAATCATTTTGTAAAAGAAAATAAGTATTTTTCATTCGTTCATGAAAGATATGCTCTAGCTTATGACAATTTCTAAATAAGATGTAACCAAAATTCTCAGCCTAAGCAACAATTTCCGGTAGCATATGCCAGAGGGCTAATTGTTCGAATGATACGGGTTGATTCCTACTTACAGCTGTAATCCAAAGTAAAAAAGTTTTATTTCCAGGACGCCTTTTCCCCATTTTTGTTTTTCGAATGATTGTTTTATTACTTTTGTGTTTCTATTATGTTGAGATCCTTTTCAGAATTTAACTTTTTCACGAAGAATAAAGTACAGTTCGAGAGTTTTATGAGGATATCAAAGTGTGGAGACATAAAAAGGTCTCTTTTCGACAGAGAAAAAAAACCGTTTTCATAATGGAGGATATGGGTACACGACTTTCTATAAACCGATACCCATCAGAGGCCCTTGAGACCAGCCGGCCAGCCGAACGTATGTTTTGGGTCAACTATATCGTTGTTGTCTTTTATGATGGCCACAAATATCCAACCCACGATGATGGGCCCATTCGGTTCCGCATTCATATTGTGTCCTCCTAAATAGGGGAGAAGAAGTGGGAAGAAATCTGATCGAGGTGGAAGTGTTACGTGTGCCATTTGTACGAGGCACGAACTTGGTTTGCAGTCAAATCAAATACATCTGTGCCGTTTCTCTCTCGTTTCCAGACTGTGGACATTCCGGATGATGTGATGATGGGTGTGGAAATGTTTCGGGGGTTTTCGTTTTGAGTTACTAAGGGACATTCTCCGGCTAAACTGAAAAGGTAAATACAGGTTCAAAAATGAAAGAACGTGACCCGTTTTGTGTATCGGGTGGAATTCTGAAGCCCCGAAATAATTGAGGACGGGTCGGTCGGTGCATGAAAAGGTGTTGATTCTGAATGCTGCAGAGTGTTTTTGTTTGCAGAAAGTTTTTCTCTTGCTGCTTCACTTGGCGAAGAATGGTGTATCCTGCAGCAAGCTTGATTTGGTAGCTGATGGGCAAATAAAACAGAGCTTGTTTCAAATACGGCAGAATTCTTCGCAGTCTTTATTGTGGGTTACTGATAGACTTCGTAATGTACCTCTTATTGAAGATCGTAATGGAGTATGTATAGCTCCAAAATAGCAGGGCGCTGACGAATTTATCAAATTATAATATAATAAGGTTGTCAGATTGCCTGGTTTTATTTATTCAGGTTTGCCAGGATATATAATTAAAAATATTAGAATTCGGCCCGGTGCGGTGTTCCGAATTTCATCGAAAAATGCCTGGATTTTACCCGGGTTTATTCACTTTATTTGGCAAAGAAAACAAATTGTGTTGTAAAAATTTTCTCCAAAACTTAATATTTGTATGATTAAAATAATTAATTTTTATGTGATTTGTGCTTACATAAGAACTTTAACTGTACACATAACACACGACGTATTACAGGACACGACACATAACGTTCTTACTTTACGGAAAAAGGATATTAAATTACCTTTTTTGTCGACCGGTTTCGTACTCGATGTTGCCCATCTAAAATTTTAGTTTATGATCGTGAGTTATGGAACTGTAATCCAAACAGTTAAATTTAATTCTGGATTTTATTGTTAATTTATATCAATATTCTGAGTTTGTATTTATGAATCTGGATTTTCAATTATACATATTTGAACGTAAATTTAAAAGCTGATTTTCATTGAGCTTGATTTTATTTTTGTTGATCGAGTTCAAGTTTTTATATTCTTAAACTCACTTGTGCTTGATAGATTGTTTTTTTGATCTGATATCTGGTATAAAACTTTTTTTTTGTATTTTTGTGTATTGGTTCAGATTTTTCTCTATACTTAAATGTTTCGAAATTTTAGATGGCATGATTTTTACTTAAATGTTAAATTTTTATATTCTTTCAAGTTTGATGATATTTTTGATTACGATCCTTTTTTCTGACTTTTGAAACTGAGAGTTGGATCTAACATCAAGTTAAAGTCCTATATAATTAAACTTTGGAAAAGTTCCTTTTAACCACTGAGCATAAAAGGTAGTGTGCATTTTCAATGTTTCCTGATCCTCCAATCCGTTCTTATGATAGTGATGCAATTTACTTGGAATCACAAAATTGATAACATTCAATTCTCAAACTGACTGGATAAATTCCTAACATCTTCTAAAAATCAACCAAAAATAAATAAAGGTGATTTTTTATCAGTTATATGACATTCTATTGGTGTTATCAAAACTCATCAAAAATGATATGTTAATAGTAATGTTTTTAGTCTATCGAAAATTTAACATCCATATTGCTTGAGTTGCTAAAAGAATATGACATTTAAAAAAAATAGCGGTGCACGAACAATCATCTAAGAAAATATTAGAATTTCCTTGATTCTGATGCAACAAAAAACAAATTTCGTAAATATGCTTCTTACCGGCTATTTGCAGCACCCCATAGGGACAATCATATTCAAGTATCCATTTTACTGGTGCCACGTGAAAAGTACACTTGCAATGAAAATGGGCGCCAAAACTTCCTATAGATAGATGGATGAACATTAGTAAGCCTTGATTGCTGTTGAGGATTCAGGGGGTAGCTTACCGGGTTCAAATTGATCGGAGGCTTTACCATTTGCTGCTTCCGTGGCACAGCAATGAACAGCAACAGCAGCGGGTACACCTCGGGAGAGTCAATCAATTAGCGCTATTGACTCGGTTTGTTGCGCGCTTCTCCACTGGCTAACAGGTTGGGCGGAAGGTTTTTGTGTGCACTTAATCAGTCCACAATTCGTCGCACAGCACAGTATCCGTCGTTCCGGTTTTCGGATGTGAATTAGAACGCACTAATAGACGACCGATTTACAAATAAAACACCACTTTATTACTTCTACAAACTCGACCGACAAAACAAACAATCAAAGTACGGACTAGATGTTGCCGCCACGAGATTTATTTTCTACTGGTTTATGCTGACTTGTTGTTGTTGCATCAGCTGGTTGGTGAGTTACCGTTTCAAAACAGTTCATCCGGTAACTCACTGCTATGCTATTTCTTATACTAGGATGGTTCATTTTTTACATTTTACAATAAATAGAAAATAATTATAGAAATTTTACACATAACAATTAATTAATTTAAGGTTGCAAATATTGTTACTTTTCGTTTCGGTATTAGGTTTGGTAACAAACATTCCGGCCACCTTGAAATGGCACGGACATTTCAACATAAATTTCGGTGACATTGGGGAGCCTTCATCTGTTTCCTTTATCTTCGGCTGCGTGGACCAACGAGACGCATCATGGCACCAGGGGAGCAGGAGGAGCGATTGGTACTGGGCGGTACGGACACCATCTGGAGCTTTGCTTTCTGGAACAAAGAGGAACCCAGTAGACCAACAAACATAAAATAAAATGATTGGAACCGCAATCACCTGGTGCTAATGGTTTTCATACAGGAGCTAACTTAGAGTGTAGCTCTACTCATATAAGCTGCGACCACCGACTACTGCTATCAATAAGCCAGTGCTAGGAATCCGATGGGAGGAGATGTCCACCACACGAAGCCGGAAATGATGAAGTGCGACCACACTTGGAGCGTTGATTTCTGCGGAGCAAGAAGGAACCCAGTAGCCCAACAAACAAAATAAGGGGGTATTGGAATTGCAATCACCTGATTTTCAAAATTGATATACAGGAGCTAACTTAGAGTGTAGCTCTACTCATTCAGGCTGCAATCTGCGACTACTGGATCTGGGAGGTCCGCAATATACAGGCGGAGACGACGACAAGTGGTTCTGGGAAGCAAAAGGGAACCAAGTAGACCAACAAACAACCTTTAAAAATATTGGAACCGCAATCACCTGATCCATGAAATTTCGTACAGGAGCTGTCTTAGAGTGCAGCTCTACTCATTGGTTGTTTTCAGGAACTGCGGTGACCGGTTCTCCAACGGGCTGCTCATCAGCTGGATTGGGTTCGGGTTGTTCTGGTACGGGTAACAGAGCAAGTTTGTTGACACACCTGGAAACGACATCTCGCTTCGCAGTGCGTAAGGTGACCACTCGTACGACGCCGTCTTTCCCAGGATGAACGGCTGTGATGATCCCTAGTGGCCATTGGGCTGGCGGAAGCAGATCGTCTTGGATGATCACCATTTGGTTGGGCTGGATTACAGTTGATGGTCTACGGTGCTTGGTGGCTCGGGCTTGAAGCTGCTGCAGATATTCTGGGTACCATCTACGCCAGATTCGTTGGAACCGTTTCTGCGTGAGCTTCCAATGCGACAGTTGATTGTCCGGAACAGTTGCGACGTCTTCTTCGGGTGGAGATCGCAGGCTTTCACCGACAAGGAAATGTCCAGGTGTCAGGGCTTCTAACTCGTCGGATTCGGTTGGCATCGGAATCAAGGGTCTGGAGTTCAGACACATCTCCACCTCGGCTAGTAACGTCGTCATGTCTTCGTAGGAAATGTTGGAGTGGCCTATTTCTCTCAATAGATGGTGCTTCGCTGATTTCACTGCTGCTTCCCATAGACCTCCGAAATGGGGCGATCGAGGTGGTATGAAATGCCACGCAACTCCAGATTCTGCACACCAATCCAGGATGTTCTTGCGTCCTCCGTGTTCGGTTTTCAGCATCTGGTAAATTCTGTGCAACTCGTTGTTTGCACCTCGGAACGCAGTGCCATTGTCGCTGTGGATCTCGTGGGGAAAGTTTCGGCGGGCAGAAAATCGGCGAAGAGCAGCGATGAAGGCCGGCGTGGAGAGATCAGACACCAACTCGATGTGAACGGCACGTGTGGTAAAGCAAACGAAGATGCAAACGTATGCCTTCGTTGGGCCTC
Organism: Uranotaenia lowii; assembly: GCF_029784155.1. NCBI lineage: Eukaryota > Metazoa > Arthropoda > Insecta > Diptera > Culicidae > Uranotaenia > Uranotaenia lowii. The sequence goes on from NC_073693.1 coordinate 250,728,869, forward strand.
GGTTACGGACGAGAGACTTGATGTAAACTGGTCCGCAATAGTCCACACCAGAAACGGCAAACGGTCTTCGGGGCGCAACACGGGACGTAGGCAAATCTGCGATACTTTGCTGGATCATCTTTGGTCTGCATCGGAAACATTTGTGGCACTCATGGAATGTGCGGCGCACTAGATTGCGTCCACCAATGATCCAGTACTTTTGACGGATCGTGGCGAGCATTAGTTGTGGGCCGGCGTGAAGTAAATTCCCATGATAATACTTCGCCAACAGTTTTGAAAGTGGGTGTTTCGCGAGCAGAACAATTTGATGCTTCGTAGCTTCTGGAACGATTGCATTGGCCAGAACTCCTCTAATCCGAATGACTCCATCCGAATCCAGTTTTGTGCGAATGTACTTCAACTGCGATGAAGATGGAAGGCGGCCGGTCGATGCTAGGGTGGCTAACTCCTCAGGAAAACTCTGTTTCTGGGCAAGACGACAAAGTGTCAAATCTGCTTCATGCAGATCGGCGGTGGTAAGCGCTTGGAATGGGTCCATTTTCGTCTTCCGTGCAGCAGCTTTCAACAAGCGGAAGTATCGCATGCAGTGAGCGATGGAGCGCCTAAGTTTTTGGTAACTGGAGTACATTCCAAAGATACGATCTGCAAACTCGTCATCCTTCACGACAGCTGGAAGCGCAGCAACTGGAACTCTCATCTCACTCGTCGAACTGGTTTGGCAGGCTGACAACTCGGTTCGTGGCCACTGCGAAGGCGGTAACTGGAGCCATGGAGAACCAGTCCACCAAAGCGGATGATTGACGAGCTCAGGCGGACTTATTCCACGGGACAGAACATCGGCTGGATTCGATTCTCCGCGAACATGCATCCACAAATCTACATCGGTCGAATTCTGGATCTTAGACACTCGGTTGGCCACAAATGTCTTCCAGCGATTGGGCGGTGATTGTAGCCACTGAAGAACCGTCGAGGAATCAGTCCAGAAGAACATTTCGGCAGGCAACTTGAGAGCACGGTTAACCTTCTCCGATAGGCTGACAGACAGAACGGCTCCACAAAGTTCCAAACGGGCAATGCTATGGTGGCTCTTCAGCGGGGCGACCTTCGACTTCGATGTCAGCAATACGACACGGACGACTCCATCACATTCCGACCGAATGTAGCAGCAGCTGCCGTAGGCCTTCTCCGACGCGTCCGAAAAGAAATGCAACTGAAAGGATGTGGCATTGGCGGAAGACACGTATCGAGGAACTTGGATCGTGGCGATGGTATCCAGCGTGCTATGGAACTCCTTCCAATCGGCCTGGTACGACGCTGGTAGTGGGCGATCCCACTCGAAAGATTCTCCGTTCTCTGTTCGAAGTCCCCACAAACGCTGCATGAACAGTTTGGCGACGGTTATAATCGGTCCAACCAAACCAAGTGGATCGAAAATCTGGGCGATGTACGACATAATCTTGCGCTTTGTGAGTACTGGAGCTGGCAGGGGCAATTGGACTCGAAATCGTAGTACGTCAGACCTTGTTTCCCAAACAAGTCCGAGCGTAGAGACAGCCTGATCGTCCTGCAGGCTGTGGATTTCGGATACGGCTAAATCTTCTCGAGGAATACCACGAAGCGCTTCAGGAACATTGGATGCCCATTTCTTGAGTGGTAAACCGGCAGAAGCAGCTAGAGCGGATGCTTCTCGGCGGAGTTGAACAGCGGATTCGACATCTTCGGCACCAGTCAAACAATCGTCAACGTAGAAGTCGTTCTTAAAAGCTGGGGCGGCAACAGGAAAACGACTGATTTCATCCTCAGCGAGGCGTTGTAAAGCGCGGGTGGCCAAAAATGGTGCTGAAGCGAAACCGTACGTAACAGTCTGCAGCTCAAATGTTGCGAGAGGCTCTTCGGGACCTTGGCGCCAGAGAATTCGTTGGTACTTACAGTCGTCCAGGTGCAGTTGTATTTGGCGATACATCTTTTCAATGTCGGCTACGAGTGCGATTGGGTGGGTTCGGAAGCGCATAATGATCGACAGTAGATCGTCCTGGATAGTAGGTCCCACCAACTGCATATCGTTGATGGAGTAGCCGGTTGATGTCTTGCACGAAGCGTCAAAAACAACACGGACCTTGGTGCTTGTGCTTGACTCCTTGAAGACTGGATGATGTGGTAGATAGCAGTGGGGGACAGAGTCGTCTACTGGATCAGTCAACTTGATCATGTGGCCCAAACGTTCGTAGTCGGCCATGAAACAAACGTAGGCTTCTCGAGTGGCAGGATCTCGCTTAAGTCTCCTCTCTAGACTTTGGAAGCGGCGCTCGGCGATGGATCTTGATTCACCAACACGTACCAGGGGGTCACTAGTGAGTGGCAATCTAACTACGAAACGACCGGACGAATCGCGAGTGGTGGTAGCACTGAACACTTCTTCACACTTTATTTCTTCAGCTGACAGAGCTTGGGACGGCAACAGAGATTCGAGTTCCCAGAACCTTTCGATGGATTGTTCTAGGTCTCGATCGATGGTCGTAAGATGGCATAACCGGGGTGTTACGGAGGAATTTATCGGAGCCGATCCGGATACAGCCCATCCAAAAACAGTCTCCACTAAAGTCGGCATCTCATTGCCGAGGGAAATCTTGCTGCCGCCGTGAAGTTCATGGTACACTTCTCCGCCAACGATGAGGTCAATGTCCGCAGGAATGAAAAAATGTGGATCAGCCAGGTCAACGTCGGGAATTTTCCAAGCAGCAACATCAATTCTCACTGTCGGTAGGCAAACTGTTGGCCTTTTGAGGATAAGGAAATCTAGCTTCGTGGCGTACTTTGTTACGGTTGAGCGAATCTTCGCTGTTAACTGGCGCTTGATCTGCTTGGATGATTCACCAATCCCTGAAACAGCAATGTCAACGGTAGAACGGCGGAGATCGAGAGTGTTGGCCAACTTCTTCGTCATGAAGCTGCACATGCTAGCGGAATCAAGCAGCGCCCGCGCCGGAATTTCCTTCCCCGTACTGTCAACCACCAAAAGCATCACCGTTTCTAACAAAACTGTACTGTTCGTTGCCTGAACAGTCATACAAACTTGTTGGCTCGAAGTAGATGGTTGCGGATCTGAATCTGGAGGAGCGGTGCTACGTTGTGGAGCTGGGAGTGGTGGATTCGACAAAAGCGAAGTTGGTTTCGGAACCGAATTGAAGTTGGTGGTCTTGATCGCATCATGGAGGAGAGAATGATGCTTTCCATTGCAGAAACGACAAGTGTGTCTGGAGGAACAGGATCGTGATAAATGGCCGGAATTGAAACAATTCCAACACAAACGATGGGATGTGACAACTTGCCGTCGGTTGTAGGGAGAGAAACTTGCGAATTTCCTACAGCGAAATAGATGGTGTCGTTCCGAACAAACTACACACACGGGTAAATCGGGTTTTGGATCAGACGCAACAGGATTGGCCACTAATCGGAACGCCTTCTTCGGTTGGGATCCCGTCATCCTCGCTGGAATAGTTTGCAGGTTGCGCTGTTCTTCTGAGACGATGGTCTTCAGCATCATCGCTCGAGAATACAGGAAATCGATCAACTCTTGGTAAGTGATGTCTCTCAGGTCACTTGTTTTTTCCTCCCAGGCTCGAAGTGTCGTAGGATCCAGCTTGTAGCACAGTAGGTTCACTAGCGGAGTATCCCAGTAACCTACCGGCTCACCCAGTTTAGCCATGGCCTTCACATGGCGGTCAAAATCATCAGTCAACGTATGAAGATCCTTTGAAGACTCTTTCCTTAAAGGCTGGATGTCGTACATTGCCCTGAAGAGCTGTCGTTTCAGGTACCGCTGGTTATCATACCGCTTCATCAACGCGTCCCAAGTTATAAGATAGTTGTCAGCCTCAACGTTCACGGACTCGAAAGGTTTCTTGGCTTCGCCTTCCAAACTCTGAAGCAGGTACTGCAGCTTTGCAACCGCTGGAACATCTGGGTTCGAGTGCACCATGGACTTGAACGTGTCTCGGAACGACAACCATCGCGAAAAATCACCATCGAACCTCGGCAAATCTATTTTGGGCAGGCGTAGGTGAAACATAGCTGTGCTGGTTGGTGCGGTCGGCTCTGCTGATGTAGAACTGCTCAACCTTTCCGGGATATTGTTCAACAGGAATGCTTTCACCTCACAAAACCTTTCCTCGATGGTCGATCTCTCAGCCAAACGCATTTCAAGCCGGTCTGGCCCATCCCACTTCTCGATGACGGTTTGCGCCTTTTGAAACTGGTCGTAGATCCGATCAACTAAATCTTGTCGAACTTGAAGGCGCCCTGTGTCTCGATCAACGTTGAATTCCTTTGTAAACCTCTCAACATCCGACAGGTTTGTCAAAATAGCCTTGCGACGAATAATGGCATCCTCCACCCTTTCGTCGGATTTGGTTTTCGGCATGATGAAATACACAGACACTTGCTACCACCACTGTACGATAACGAAAACACAGCACAAAAAACGCAAACGAAATCCTTCCCGAACCGATGTACTGGTTTTTAACACGACGGCGGAAGTGTAAACCAATCGTACGATTAAATCCTTCCCGTCGCGGATTTACACTTCTACACGACGAAGAATGATACAAATCGTACGATTCAATCCTTCCCGTCGCGGTGTATCAATCTTTGATTCGAAACGGAACCGAGAATTGTGTGTTAAAATCGACGAAAAAATCCTTCCCGACGCGACACACAATTCTTTCGCGAAGACTGCCACCCACTCACACCCAATCGCATATAATATTAATCAATATTGCCAATATATAAGCCTCAGGTGCATAAGGACTGAATTTGCCAGAAGAATTCCAAGTCCAAAACTTTTTCGCCAAAAATCAATCAAATCCACTTTCCCAATTTTTGCTGACCGGTGTAAAACATCCACATAGCAGCAGGTCAAAATTAGCAGCTGTTGGTGGCTTTGTGCTGTTGGCTTGGCTTCACTTTGCGCTTTCTTGGCTCGAAAAACAATGTACAGCAGTACAAAAGGCAAGCAAAATGGCCCAACTTGATGCAGCCAGCGCGTCGAGTAAAGAAAATGGTGTACTCACCGCTACCTTCCGTGTGGGGAATTCCTCCGATCCGGCCGAAGGACCAATGTTGAGGATTCAGGGGGTAGCTTACCGGGTTCAAATTGATCGGAGGCTTTACCATTTGCTGCTTCCGTGGCACAGCAATGAACAGCAACAGCAGCGGGTACACCTCGGGAGAGTCAATCAATTAGCGCTATTGACTCGGTTTGTTGCGCGCTTCTCCACTGGCTAACAGGTTGGGCGGAAGGTTTTTGTGTGCACTTAATCAGTCCACAATTCGTCGCACAGCACAGTATCCGTCGTTCCGGTTTTCGGATGTGAATTAGAACGCACTAATAGACGACCGATTTACAAATAAAACACCACTTTATTACTTCTACAAACTCGACCGACAAAACAAACAATCAAAGTACGGACTAGATGTTGCCGCCACGAGATTTATTTTCTACTGGTTTATGCTGACTTGTTGTTGTTGCATCAGCTGGTTGGTGAGTTACCGTTTCAAAACAGTTCATCCGGTAACTCACTGCTATGCTATTTCTTATACTAGGATGGTTCATTTTTTACATTTTACAATAAATAGAAAATAATTATAGAAATTTTACACATAACAATTAATTAATTTAAGGTTGCAAATATTGTTACTTTTCGTTTCGGTATTAGGTTTGGTAACAAACAATTGCTTTTGGCGCCTTTCTACTCTGGGTGATTCAAATGAAAAAAAAAATGAATATTGGGTGCCATTACTTTTATTTGATACGAATAAAAACTAAAAATTAATTTTAAAATTCCACAAAAACATTTTCGAATTTATCTCTCCGTTGTGTTTTTCTTCGAGTGAAGACGAACACAACAAAAAAAAATCGCATGCAAATCAGATGATCCAGTGGAGAGATTTGCGTGTTCCTACATTTCTGTCTCTCTCCCTGTTTTTTATATACAGATTAATCACTTTAGTTTATGGGCTTGTGATATAGCTCAGTTGGCAAGTCTGTTGTCTCCTGAGCCGATGTCCGCGAGTTCGAGCCCAAGAGTAAACATCGAACACAGTTGTACCGGGTAGTTTTTCAATAACGATCCGCCAACTGCAACGTTGATAAAGTCGCGAATGCCATCAAGATGGTAAAACGTCTATAATCGAAAAAAAAAAACTTTAATTTATGTTTGTTACTTATTTTATCGGCCTCATCGGTGAAAAGGTATGTCCTTTTTAGTAAGAACATCTTCAGATTATGAAATTTTATAGACGGATAGAAAGACGAAGAAATGAATGATGGTGAACATGAGCGGATAGAATTTATTAGAAGTATTTATTTTGTTTGGCACGGGCCCACTACTATGAAGTGGTAGATAGACAGATAGAGTCTTTGGCATCATTTTGTTCAGTTTGATTTCAGCAAAAAATATGGCAAACATATTTATACCACAAACCCCAATTGAAATAAAGGGTGTTTTTTTCCTTTAGGGCAAAGCCCTCTGCGACCAGTAGTTTATCTATTGTGGTATTTACCCTGCTTTACTATATGCTGTCAGGTTCACCTGCACTATTGATTGGAGTGACAGTTGATTGCTGACTAAGCATTTTATCCCAATCGGGTATGATATCAAAGATGAATGATATAACCTTTTTAGGGCTGATATGCAACCATATGTCTTGTGCGCTTATTAACTTTGCCCCCAGTACACGCTCTCTCCTATTTAGGAGGGCGCAGCAGTTGCATAGAAGATGCTCTGAAGATTCTTTTTCGAACCCGCAGAACCGACAGTCATCGTTTTGAATAATGTTTATCCGTTTGATATGTTGGAACAATGTCCGGTCAGGAGACCTGTGTAAGTACTTAACTCGTGCTTACGTAGGTTCAACATGTTTTTGGAGAGTCGTGCGCTTTGTTCAATGAATCTTTTCGCCTGAGCTGCTCCCTCTGCTGTTCTCCAATTGGAGACAATAGTGGTGCTTTCCCAGTTCTCGATACTCCACAGAAAGGTTCAGGTTCAATTAACAGGCCCTGAGATCCTTCCCTAACTAGCTGGTGTGCTTTTTCGTTCTCTAGGATATCGCAGTGGCCTGGAACCCAGAATAAAAATACTTTGTTCCATATGGCCAGGTTTTTTAGTGCAACAATACACTCCCATACAAGCTTTGAGTAACATGTGAACGTACTTAGTGCTCGGAGAGCGGCCTGGCTGTCAGAGAACATGCAGATACTTGTGTACCTGTATCCCCTTTTCAAACAGGCTAAAGTGCATTCTAGAATTGCTTGAACTTCCGCATGGAATACTGTTGGCTAGTTTCTCATAAGAATCGAGATCCTGAGCCTATCTCCGAACACCCCTGCCCCAGTTCTATTATCCATTTTTTGACCCATCACTCCATCAGTAAAGAATTTTATCGATCCGGAAGGAACCACAGGCCCACCTGACTCCCACACGTCCCTATCGTTGATAGTTACATTGTATGGTATGTCTAGATTGAAAACGGGTTCCATCCAGTCATCATTCTTCACAATAAGTGAGTTCATTTTAAATATCTTCAGGATTTTTAGATGTCCTGTAAGATCCCCCTCATAGAGAGTTTTGATTTTTAAGAGTCTCAAGGCACTACGTTCTGCCTCTAACTCAATAAATTGATGTAGTGGCAGAATATTTAGTAGTGCATTCAGAGCCTCGCTTGATGTGCTCCGCATAGCGCCAGTTACAGATAGCGTTGCTATTCTTTGAAGCTTCGCTAGTTTCATCCGGGCCGTAGCTTGCACAGTTTTGGTCCCCCATACTAAGGAGGCATAAAAGATTTTGGGTCTTATTATAGCTGTAAATATCCAGAGATGCTGTAGCTTTTGCTATTACATGCTCTAATTGTGGGTTCCATGATAGTTTTGAGTCTAGTATGATTCCTAGATATTTCACTTGTGATTCGAAGTTTAGCACTTCCCCATCTAGTGTTAAAGGTTTTAGTGCAGTTTTTCGTCTCATAGTGAATGCTATCACAGTAGTTTTGGAAGAGTTAATGTTCAGTCCCTCTTCCCTGCACCAGAATAGTGCGTAGTTAAGTGCAGATTGCATTCTATTAGACAACACATTCTCATGTTTTCCCCGAACTATAATAACTACGTCATCAGCAAAGCCAATAACTTCGAATCCCATAGATACAAGTTTGTTTAAGAAGTCGTCCACGATCAGTGACCACAACAACGGTGATAGAACCCCATCTTGGGGACATCCTTTCGTCGGAGTGGCATTGATTGTAAGTCCTCCCAAGCTTGCGTAAATGGTTCTATTAATCAGCATGGCACTAGTCCAGTCAACAATTGCTGGTACATTACATACATTACATTACATACAGTATGGCACCCTCGTCTTTGCATAGCTGATTCGATTGAGTTGTGAGATGCGTTGTCGAATGCACCTTTAATGTCTAGAAAAGAAGCAAGTGCTATTTCTTTTGCCTCAATGGTCTTTTCTAGTTTTTTGTGTTAAGGTATTTTTTTTTTATTAGTTGATCACCCAGGTGGTAAATCCTTTTTACGGATTGCATTCCAAGGCACGGCGAGCCACCGCGTCCCCCCAGTTTGCTACTCTGGGTCCATGGGTGCAATTGGACGACTCATGATACTATGTATCCCTAGGCCATAAAGTCCACCTGGGGCCTCTGGCCATAATTCCCATCCGGACCTGCAACGAAGGCTATACCCGACATGGGAGACCATACTCGCGCTAAGCGCTCCACGGCAAAACTCGTTTTCATACGTCCTACACCAGCAATCGTCACCCACTCTTTGTCACGATTCACGACTCACGGGTTGGCAGTCCGTTCGCCGCTACTCGTGACTCGAGTCCCACATATTCGGTCTCTTGTCACAATTTGAGCCGTCTTGACCCGTCTCTCCTCGTGACTCGAGACCCTCTCACATCCATCCTCTTGACACAATTCGAGACGACTCTACCCACCTCTCCTCGTGTCTCGAGGGCCCTCGTTTGGTACGTCTTTTGACCCAATTCGAGACGAGAACAACTCGCCTCTTCTCGGGTCTGGAGATATCCACACGTCCCACAATTTCTTCGTCTCGGCTCTTCGAGACTCATCCTGAGGCCCATCCAATGGGCGCCACATATTACGGCACAAGGCCCCTCTACCTGTCGTGAGTCGGTCATATCCGCGAATCAGGGCTAGGACCACCCGACGCGCAAATTCGACCAACACCCGCTCGAACAATTGGTCGTCCCGCATATCGGGGTCGCGACTACCCGATACACGTTACGACCCCTCCCTCTTGCAACTGAGCACCAAGGTGCCCAGTCGCACCACGTTTTAGTCACACTCGGCACGCAGCCCGTCGGTAGCTGACTGTACCAAGTGTGACGTGTAGTTCTCTTGGCCGTACATGTACAGGAGACAAGTCTGTAGACACGTTTCCACTCTGCACCACGGGGAGGTGGAACTACGTCGCCGTAATCCTAGACATCCCGCGAAGTAAGCGAACTGAAAATTGTTCAGCTTACTTGAGCTAAGATACTGCGATTTAATGTGCTCGTCAAGTATCTTCTCCATTATTTTCAAGATAATGGATGTCAGACTGATTGGTATGAATGCCTTTGTGTGACAAAGTGTCATACTGGCGACGAACATCTCAACCAAGGCAGGTGTTACTATTTGTTTTGCTTGCTGTATTTGGATTGGTATAATCCCATCTTCACCAGCAGCTTTGAATGGCTCGAATGTACTTATTGCCCAGTTAACCATTGACGGTGTAAAGATTGCGCGCGATTTGCGGAGAGCTTCATCACGTCTGACATTCCAATTGGGTTGTTCAGCCGGAGTGTCCTTAATCTCTAAACCTTCGATGGATTCTGGGAAATGCATACTCAGTAGTAATTGAAGTGTTTCTTCCGGGTCTGTAGTGAACTCCCCGTTGTTTTTCTTCAATTGACTTTTCGAGTTGTCTGTTTCACCAGGGAACTCTTCTATTTGAAACACGTTCCTTTAGCGAACAGCTGGCTTCGAAAGAGTATCTGATTTTATTGGTAAAACAGTTTGAACCTTCCTCTAGCTGCTTCGTTGTTCGAATTTTCACATCCAACAAAGGTTTGCAAGCTTCAAGTGTGTTTATGTAGAGACTCCAGTTGGTGTTCCTGGGGTCTCTATAAACGTCCCTGATTATTTCCCCTCCCACTATATCGAATGTAATATGTCTGTGATCAGACAGTGATTACTCGTCCGATACCTCCCAGTTTTTTATTTTTCCTAGGAGTAGTGGTGTACATAGAGTTAAATCGAGGACGTCTTGTCTGTTCGTCGTTATAATCGTACGTTTGCTTCCCTCATTACAAATTTCAATATTGTTTTGTGCTGGGGTTGAGCTCGTGCGTTACGAATTGTGATATAGGAGAGGGGGGAGATATTCTCAACGGTACGTATCGATTTTTAAGCCTATTTTATGCTATCTTAACCAAATTCTGACAGATCAGAACCGTTAAGCAAACCAAAGTCAGCTTAACAGCTTTAATCTTCAACATAATTGAAAAGTGGTTATTTTTTTTGACGAAGGTTATTCCTAAGATTCGGAAAGAAACTTCCTTATGATCTGTTTTTCATTTCTGTGAAATAATCGTTTTAACCTTCTCATGCCGTTACCAAAATTTAAAACAAATTATTTTTCGCTAGTTTTAACTAGTAAACAGATTTCGTTCCCATGGTTACATATCTCGATCGATATTAATGATTTTAGATTCATTGTTTAGGTAATTTATTTAAGATTTTGAATATATAAAATTAAAATCGATTTGCCTTACCAGGTGGCCTATAAATGCTTTGAACAGAAAATCTCCGATAAAAGACATCATTTTAAACTCCCATATCTGCAGTGTATTTTAGCGTATTAAAATTATTTTATAGGTTTTGAAATTGTGAAAAATAAATCTTTTCAATAGTATATACATACAAATTTTGGGGTACCATGGGAGCTTTGGCTGCGATCCTGGAATTACTGGAAAAAAATTCTCTCTTTTTTTAAAAGAGGTTACATTTTTGCTTTGCAGCGCTGTATCTCTTTCTTAATTGAACCGAATTTCAAAATTCAAATTTTAGTTCAATTTTGATTACATGATCATCATTTTCGCTCAATACACATAGTATCTCAAATATTACACACTTTATGTCTTCGAGGCAATTTATCTACGCAACAAAGAACTTTCGTATTCTATTAAAAACAGATTAATAATTCATCTAGAAGGGAGATAAATATTTATTTTCAAGAATTCTTAGTTTAGACACTAAATATATTGAAAAAAGTACTAGATCGTGCCATTTTGATGAACTTTGTTCTGGACATCATTGAGACCGGATAAAAAATATTACTGTTAAAAGCATTAAAAAAACTTAAATTCTATAAATAAAATGCCCATTTTCAAGCAATTTTAACTTAAAAAGTTCGGCTTAATCTTATACTTTTATTAATGACTAGCTGACCCGGTGTGCTTTGCTACCCCTTCCATGGAAAAAATTAAGTTCGTTAAACTTAATTTAATTATAATAAACTTTTTTTTTCAATAAAATTCCAACATTATTCAAAAGCGATCTATTTTTTATGACATCTGAGCTTCTAGATTGTCTTGAGTCTCAACGTAACTTGAAGGTTTTAAGGTTGAATGAGCCACCCTTTAGAAAAATAAATAGGAGGGAATTCTATGCCAGACTTTACGAAAACACTAAGACATTGCCTACATTAATAATATGTATGTTACATATATTGAATATGAGAGTCTTCATTCATTAAAATGGGAAGCGTTAATCAAGACAACTATCACCTAATTTTATAAAAACTTATTTGTGAGTTCAATAAATCATCTCATTATGTGAAAACACTTACGTTGCTGATTTTGGAACAAAAATACTTCGAGGAATTTTAAAATTTTGTCAATTTCTTGATAATTTTGTATGGGACCCCTATCTCTCCATTTTTTCGGATTCAGAGGGAATTTGCCGGTCTTGAAAACGACTTCACACAAAATTTTACGTTGATTAGTTCAAAAGTTATTGAAAATTGGTCGAATTGTGTCAAATTTTTGATAATTTAGTATAGGATCCCTTTTTGTTGGTTTCGGAGCGGTTTAGAATTATTATAGAAACCATTCCCGGTCTTGAAAACGGCTACAAAAAAATAACGTTGATTGGCTCAGTAGTCCGACCCAAAAACTCTTACAAATCAAATTTCCCGTTGATCGGTTTAGCAGTGGATAGATAATAATCTGTTTAAACCATCTCATCACACATATATTTATTGATTTTTGACCAAATTTGTTCGAAAATTGTTCGAAATTAATCATATTTTTAAAAATTTTATATAGGAGTCCCCTTTATAAAAACCGTAAACGTATGAAAATCTTTCAATAATCTTATGACATCAAGAATTTTGTTATGTGCCAAGTTTGGTCAAAATCTTCCGAAAATAGTTCGAGTTCTGATATATTTTATAATGAACATGTTAGAACTTCACCTATGCTAGAACTTTTCTACAAATATATTTGTCAATTCAATTATTGGTCCAAATACATCAAAACCTATCCACCACCATAATAAATCATTAAAAAAATTTAAAAAAATGTCATGTTAATTTTTTTTCTAGCCTTCGAAAATCATTATTTGAAAATAAGAAATTAGGGGGAAGGGAGTATTTTTCAGCGTTACATAGTTTTCATACGGGTGTACGTCGTAGCGCTACGATTTATGACATGCGGAGGGCGAGGGGTTAAAAAAAGTACATTTTTGAGTTACGTGATTAATCCCCTATACGCTTTTGATTGTCAGTATGTCACAATTGGAAGTTTGGCGGCATGTATCATTTTTTGAAGTATCGCAGGGCTTATGTAATTACACCACTAATATCGGTGCCTTTCTGAAAATCTTAGAAAATCTGAGGAATTGCAAATTGACAAAAAATTTGAAAAACACCTTTGACAATTCGTCAAAAATTCTGTGTTTCTTATTTTGAAAACTAAAAATGCAAAAATGTGCCAACTTTCTAATCTTCTTTTAAAATTCATCTGGTTCAACTTTATCAATTTTGGCGTTTCATTGATTGAAAAGTACGGTTTTTGCATCACTCTTTTTCTTTTTGTAGTTTTGAAAAAAATATACTTGTGTGCAACTTATAAGCTTCTAACTTCAGTTTTCTTGGACACCAAATGATTTTTTTTAAATAGAGCAACCCGTTGCTGATTTATTTAGTCTTTTTCCGAAGCATGTTTTTCCGGATTTTTTTTCTTAGACTTCGAATAACGGAAAACTGAAGTGTTGTAGTTGAGTAATGTTTGAGTTACATTACGAGATTTTCTAAACTATAAATTTGGTTAAATCGGTTGAAAAACAAGAGAGATATAGCGAAGGGTTTGTGTAGAATTATTTTTACCATGTCCTTTTGCATCGTAAATATCTCAAAATCTCGTAAATTTGAAAATTAAAAAAAATACTGTAAGGAAGTAATTTTTATAACAAACGAAACGCTGCCAAAATTGTGCATATCCAAACTCTAGTAATGTATTGGCAAATCACTCAGTTTTATTGTATGTATAGAAAAAAGCATAAGGATCTTGATCCAAATAACGATACTGTGCTGATCCTGATGAAAACTCTTGTCTCAATCCAAACTCTGATTCCCATCCTGATCCTGATTCACAGTTTGAGAGCAAGATCTCGATCTTGATTCTCAACTTGAATCAACCCTGGTGTTAATCCTGATCCAGATCTGAATCTTGATCTAGATCCAGACGGAGATCCAAATTGAGATCCAGATTCAGATCGAGATTTGTACCGTATTTGTTTATTTCGAGTGTTGCACTAGTGCACCACTAAGTGCTGTCATTTCGTTTTGTTTATTCGGACAGTGTTGAACTGGTTTTGATCTGGTGTCGCACTGGCATTGGGCGGTAGTGCAAGAGAGCGTGTGAGTGAGGTGGCATTATACTGGCGATGATTTGTGTTTGTTTATATCGGGTTAAGTGCAATACTGAACGAGGGGAGGAAACAAATACAATTTTAGGTATTCATCCTGATCTTGACCTTAATTCTGTTCCCAAACATGATTCATTTCTTGATTCTAATGCTGATTTTGATTCCGATCTTGATTCAGATCCAAAATAATTTAAAGTAAAGAAGCATATAAAGTAAAATACAGCATAACTGTTGAAAACATACTTCAATCTATATGTGAGTTTTATGTTTTTCTATGTCACACTAATGAACGACGTGTTTTTACATGAGTCATCAACGAACTTTCAGATTGCATGTAGATGTAGAGCCCATTCTGAATGTCTATGCAAATTAGACTTAAACCACCTTAAACTTTGGCTTATTTTTACTCAAGAACGGGCATAAAAGTCAAAACATATTTTGATCACTATCATTTCTACACAATCATCCAACTTCCTGTAAATATAAAGTGTCTATACCTTTTCTTCGAAACACACTACAGGGAAAACATCTCGGTATTTGCAAACACCTTACTGCACCGTTTGTTAGTTTTTTTTTCTGACGATAAGCTAAAACCCAGGCAAAAAAAATTCAAAGATTATCGATAACTTTCCCTGCAGCATGACTTCGAAGAAAAAGCTACTTTTTACCTCGGCCACTGGTTGAAAACATTCCCAAGAAACGTTGTGCTCTATCCAGAATTAATCTGCTCGAGTGTTTAAACGACGTTTTTGTCAAAAAATTTTTTGAGGAGATCAGTTTGAAGATTTTACACATGGATTGTTATAAAGATTAAGTAAAAACAAAATTATGCTTTTTTATTTTGTAAATTTAGTAATGTTATTTAGAAATATTAGTTTATACATACAGTTGAATAAAAGTTGCTTTAACGAAAAGCTGTACTCAATCAAGTATAGCTTATCTTAGTTAAACAGAATTTTTCGGTACACGCTGATAGCGCTACAACATTTCCACACATCGTATACTTCAGGATTAAGCTTTATCAGCCCAAGCGAAGGTTACACGTGAATCAACTGAATCGATCCTTGGCACTCCAGCCAGCTGATTTGTGTCAACTGAAAATGGCAGTCTCTTATCTAAATTAACTAGACGCACTTAATACTGGTGTGGAAAATTGATTTAATTACGCCGAGTGTATTCCTTACCATTTACGATAAAGAGCCAGTAAAAATCAATGCTTTGCTTTCATGTTAGTTTCTCTTACGAAAATACTTGTGTGACAATTTGTTCAGCAACAAATGCTTCCATTGAATCAATTGAACCAGAATGGAAAAACACGATATCAGCATTATCTCAAAAGACAATTCTCGATTGAACATTGTCGTACTCATATGTGCATTGCACGTCCGTTGTACTGGCTTTCAGTTCCTACAATCTGCACTGGTACGTGCCTCAACAGCTATCTGTCAGTTAAATTTAATGACGAATGGATAGATAGATTCAATCTGTGCTTTCCGGGAAAAGGAGTAGCTAGGCCCCCTTTTGTGGACATTTTTTTTTGCTGTCGACGACATTGACGACGACGGCTTCATGCTTAAACTTTTTCCCCTCACTTTCCTGATGGGTCCGCTCCAACGCTCTAAACCAACAAGGAAGGTAGAAAAAGAAAACATTACACCACTTGTGGAAAGTAAACAACCCCTTTAACCCAGTCCATGCATGCAAACTAGAGCGGCAAACACATATCGTTAACACTGCCTCCGAATGGTTGGCTGGTTGGTTGGTTGATGCTCAAACATTAAAGCTACTACAGGAGTGAAAGATTGGTGATGGCCGGAGTTTGCAGCAAAATTTAACATTCGATGGGAAAATACGAATTAAGGGTTCACCGTCGAGTTCATTCGATTCCTGAGCCCGCAAACCCCGTAAACCTTTGGGTGAACATGCTGTCAGTTTCATTTTGCTCCGGTTCACTTACCAACTTTTAATCGGAGGGTGGTTTCCGGCATGGCAAACTCATTCCACCCGCGACCCGGGTCAATGTTATCCTGGAGCTGCTTCCAGGATGAAAAAAGGAAAACATTCTGCAACCGGTGCTGTACGCAAGCAACAGGACCCAAAGCACGTGACCTAAGATTTTCTCTCTCCCGAGCACGGTGGGGTTTAAGTCGAAATTTTTTTTTTTTTTTATTGATTTTGTGCCAACTTCATTCTTTTTAAGTAGATAAAAACTCCTTTAAGTATGAAGGGGTTTTCTGTGATAGGCATACAAAAAGGTTTTTAGGTCGTTCGTCGCCACGGCACCCATATTCGGGTGACGGGTGTACTTGCTGGGGGCCCGTCACTTCAAAAAGCGTGTGACGCTCTCTTACTTAAGTTTACCGCTCAGCTTCGCCACACGTTTCAAATATGGGAGTTCTCCCTCTTTGTTTTCTCTCTCAGAAAATTTCTTTGGGCCCGGCTAGTAAAACTACCCAAATGAGCGTGGCGACGAACGTGTTAATGTAAAAGAGAAGATAGAAGAGGGATCGCCCTCATATTTTCAGGAATATAATGACATTCAGATGCTGCGGTAAGGCGTCGTACACAAATAACGTAACGCAAAAAATCTAGAATTTAGACCCCCTCTCCCCCCTATGTAACAATTAGTAACGTTTGATATGACCCCCCTTCTATAGTTACGTAACGCTAAATACCTCACCCCCCCCTCCATATTCAATTTTGAAATTAAAAGTAAAAGTACACAAATATTTATTTGATTTGAGTTACACTGCACATAAACACTGAATGAGCTGCAGTCGATGACGTGACAGTAAAATAAACATAACAGCATAGCTCACTTCGTTTCATTCGCGCAGTGCGGTTTTTCTGAATCAAACTTTATTTACAAAATAGGTACTTAACCACCATTGACGCTTTCGAACAAAGGGTGCGTAGATTTGCTCGCCAAAAAAAAGAAAATTACAATTCTTTTCTTTATGTTTTTTTCCATTAATTTGTTACGTAACTGAACCAAGTACCCCCCCTCCCCCCTATGTAACAGCAAGTTACGCAGACTCAACCCCCCTCTCCTCCTTACAAGCGTTACGTAATTTGTGTACGACGCCTAAGAATACCAATAAGCCATTTGAGTGTTGATAAATTTTAACAATGCGTTTTAGTATGATTTATGTTGTATAAACATTTTTATAAGTCTTATTTATTTATTTACATAGTATTCCGTCTCACGACATAACTTGACGAACATAATTCCTAAAATTCACTCGGTTCATAGCAACCGTTCTCCAATTTCTCGGGCACCCCACGTTCGCCAGATCACGCTCCACTTGGTCTAACCACCTCGCTCGTTGCGCCCCCGCTCGTCTTGTTCCTACCGGATTCGTAGCGAACACCTGTTTTGCAGGACAGTCGTCCGGCATTCTCGCAACATGTCCCGCCCAGCGTATCCGGCCAGCCTTCACCACCTTCTGGATACTGGGTTCGCCGTAGAGGCGCGCGAGCTCGTGGTTCATCCTTCGCCTCCACACTCCGTTCTCCTGTACGCCGCCAAAGATGGTTCTTAACACTCGTCGCTCGAATACTCCGAGTGTACGCAGGTCCTCCTCGAGCAATATCCATGTCTCGTGCCCGTAGAGAACAACCGGTCTAATGAGCGTCATATACAGGTTACACTTCGTGCGAGGGCTAAGTCTTCTCGACCGCAGTTGCTTGTGGAGTCCATAGTAGGCACGACTTCCGCTGATAATTCGCCTCCGGATCTCACGGCTGGTGTCATTGTCTGCGGTCACCAGTGAGCCGAGATAGACAAAGTCTTCGACTATCTCCAGCTCGTCGCCGTCGATCGTGACCTTGTTATTACTGGACAAGCGGGTTCGGTCGGTCTCGGATCCGCAGGCCAGCATGTACTTCGTCTTGGACGTATTAATCATCAACCCAATCCTTCCTGCTTCGCGTTTCAGTTTGCGGTAGATCTTCTCCACCGCCGCAGATGATCTGCCGACTATATCAATGTCATCGGCAAAGCAGATAAGTTGACTGGATCTGTTGAAAATCGTGCCCCGCATTTCGCCCACCGCTCGTCGAATAACACCTTCTAGCGCCACGTTGAACATCATGCAGGATAGACCATCACCTTGTCGAAGCCCCCTGCGCGATTCGAATGAACTCGACAATTCACCCGAAATCCGCACACAGCACTGCGTTCCATCCATCGTCGCCTTGATCAGTCTGATCAGCTTCCCGGAAAAGCCGTTCTCGTCCATGATTTTCCATAGCTTGTTACGGTCGATCGTGTCGTATGCGGCTTTGAAGTCGATGAATAGATGATGCGTAGGGACTTGGTGTTCACGGCATTTTTGGAGGATTTGCCGCAATTTGAATATCTGGTCCGTCGTAGACCGTCCCTCCATGAAGCCGGCCTGATGACTTCCCACGAATCTGTTTGCTTGTGGCGTTAGGCGGCGGAGTAGGATTCGGGACAACACTATGTAGGCGGCATTGAGGACAGTGATCGCTCGGTAGTTCTCACAGTTCAATTTGTCGCCCTTCTTGTAGATGGGGCATATTACCCCCTCCTTCCACTCCTCCGGTAGCTGTTCTATGTCCCAGATCCGGATTATCAACCGATGTAGGCAATCGGCCAACCTGTCCGGGCCCATTTTGATGAGTTCAGCTGCGATGCCATCCTTCCCAGCCGACTTGTTTCTATTCAGCTGGCGAATGGCTTCCTTAACTTCACTCATCGTTGGGAGTGGCTCCTCTTCGTCGTTGGCTACGCCGGCGATGTACCTTCCCCCACCGTCTTGATCTCCTGCATGTGCGCCGTTCAGGTGTTCATCGAAGTGCTGCTTCCACCTTTTGATCACTTCACGATTGTCCGTCAGGATACCCCCGTCCTTATCCCGGCACATTTCGGCTTGCGGCACGAAGCCTTTGCGGGATGCGTTGAGTTTCTGATAGAACTTTCGTGTTTCTTGGGAACGATGCAGCTGCTCCAGCTCCTGGAGCTCCTCCTCCTCCAGGCGGCGCTTTTTCACCTGGAAAAGTCGGACTCGCTGCCTCTTCCGCTGTCGGTGATTTTCCACATTTCGACGGGTGCCTCTTTGCACTACTGCCGCCCGCGCGGCATTTTCTTCGTCCATCACCCTCCTACACTCCTCGTCGAACCAGTCGTTCCGTCGAGATCGCTCCACGTAACCGATGACGTTCTCCGCCGCACTGTTGATGGCTGTTTTGATAGTATCCCAACAGTCCTCGAGAGGGGCTTCGTCAAGCTCGCCCTCTGCCGGCAGCGCTGCTTCGACCGATTGCGCGTAGTCTGCCGCGACCTCAGGTTGCTTCAGTCGCGCGATGTTTAACCGAGGCGGGCACCGGTTTCGCTTGTTGTTCACTACAGAGAGTTTTGGGCGCATCTTCACCATCACCAGATAATGGTCCGACTCGATGTTGGCGCCCCGACAGGATCTGACGTCGATGATGTCCGAGAAGTGCCGGCTGTCGATCAAAACGTGGTCGATCTGTGATTGCGTTTGGTACGGTGATCTCCAGGTGTACTTGTGTGGGAGGCGGTGCTGAAAAAAGGTACTACGTACGGCCATTCGTTTGGAGGCGGCGAAATCAATAAGTCTGAGGCCGTTTTCGTTGGTCAGCTGGTGCGCGCTGAACCTTCCAATTGTCGGTTTAAATTCCTCCTCCTGGCCGACCTGAGCATTGAAATCCCCGATGACGATCTTGATATCATGTTTTGGGCAACGGTCGTATTCACGCTCCAGCTGCGCGTAGAATTCGTCTTTGTCGTCACCGGTACCTCCGAGGTGAGGGCTGTGCACGTTGATGATGCTGATGTTGAAGAACCGGCCCTTGATTCTCAACCGGCACATTCGAGAGTTGATCGGCCACCACCCGATCACGCGCTTTTGCATCTTTCCCATCACTATAAAAGCTGTTCCAAGCTCGTGTGTGTTGCCGCAGCTCTGGTAGATGGCACGACCATCTGGATACGTTCGTACCGTGGAGCCCTTCCAGCATACCTCCTGCAGCGCTACGATGTCGAATTTGCGGCTCTTCAATTCGTTGGAGAGCACGTGGGTACTGCCCACAAAATTTAGAGATCGGCAGTTCCATGTTCCAAGTTTCCAATCGCTAGTCCCTTTTCGTCGCGTGGGTCTTTGCCGATTTCCATCCGAAATTTGTTGTTCGTTATTCGTTGCTTATGTTTTTTTAGTAGTCACAGGCTCGCAAGGCCCGCAGCTAACCCCACTATCTCGCAGGAGGACCGTCGTGATGTTGCTGTTTTGGGTCCCGAACACCACCAGGACATTGTTGCACTCCGCACGCCGCCCCTAACATGGAGAACAGACGCGTACGAAGCCCCCTAACTCATTCTGCATGCGACCAAAGCATCCACCGGGGTTGGGTACCCGATCTCCGCTAAGGTTGCTCGCACCCCAGCTAGTACCACGGGGAGGTAGAGAATCGGAGTTGCAGACAAGAGGTGATATGACCACTACCCGAGGGTTGGGTGTATGGGGTCTCGAGTTGCACATTGTCTACTTTACTAGCGTTAAAAAGTCTTGTAAGTCGATTTATTAAAAAAAAAACATATTTAAATATAAATTTATTCGTAGTGTTCGTTTTTTGGTTAAAAATATTGTAAATTAATTGAATCTTTCTGGAGCACCTTTTTTCATATATATTACCATACAGGTATAAGTGAAGAATTAATAATTCTACAGATGCTGATGGCTCCAGAGAGAGACTTTTTTATCTGAATTTCATCGAAACACTAGAACTTTCTCAGTTTGTGAAGTTGCTGGTATATAATTAGTAATTTAACAAATCTGGCCTTATCTATGATTATTCTAAATAGCTTCTATACTATTTGTACAGTGTCCATTACTATTCTCATAGTCATAAAAAGTTTAGGGGAACACCTGTGAGTCATGCAACAGTATGATAAAATTAGAGCCAGATAATCAATTTCGTCAAGTATGATTGAGATAAAAGTCAGTCATTTAGTTGCTCTAGAGAGTGTAGTTAAAAATATTTTACAAAAGCTCTTATGCATAAGTTTGATTCCACTTATCTTCCATATATTGCAAATTTAGAATAGCCATAGAATATTGATTTTTTTTATAAGTCTATCCATGAGTTTTCGTAAGAAAAAGAAGCATTTTTTGGTTTGAGTTGAGATATTAAAACACTATCGTTAACGTTAGTGGCTCTAGAAAGTGATTCAATGCTTTTGTCAAAGTTTAATGATTAGATTGAAATTCGTTCAAGTGATGGAAAATCAGAAATGCTTCATGTTAGCAAATGATGAAACAGTATATGTTGTTTCTCTCTATATTGAGTCACTATGCTGATTAGGATACTGTAATTTTTTCATAATATTTGTTCAATATTGTTGATTGTGACATTTTCGATTGTTAGAACTTTGGATTCATCGTGATTACAGAAAATAATTTATGGTAACATTGTTTTTATTTTAAAATTCTAATCATATTAAATCAGGAGAAAGTTTTCTAAAAACAGATTTTTGTGATTTTATCTTAATTTCTAGCCACTTATGGCTGATCAATTTTTTCAATAACTCTTTTTTAATCATGTATGTTTTTATTTACAGCCACTAAAAACTATTAACTTAGCTTTGTTGTCGATGTTACCTTCTTTTAAAAGTTAAGTTTGATACCAGATTTGAAATCAGGACATCGGATGTCTGAAATCGCTTTTTGAAATTGTTTCTATACTGTTTGCTTTAGTGACTCATTTCACAAGCAAAATATCATGCTTCGTTTGGAAACGAAACTCTAGGTTGGGCGTTTGTTTAATTTTAGATACTGTTATGTGTATTGCTTTTGGGATTGAGATTTTCTTCTTCTTCTAACACCAACATGGCCAAAACATGTATGCATCCTGGAAAATGATGAGCTTGCGTTCCTTTTTTTTTTCTTTTCAACATAGTGTCTTATACATATGCATTGCAGATATTACTATGGCCAGACCAACCATGTGATGATAAACGCGAAAGATACAGGAACAAGAGAGGAATGAAGCGTGGCGTCCCTTGATCAACGCTTCATTTGATTATATTGGGTTTTGGTTAAAAATTTAATAAATTATGTAAAAAAACAGACTGAACATAATACCGAATGCGCTTACCATATCAAAAGGAAGGGCTTGTGATATAGCTCAGTTGGCAAGTCTGTTGTCTCCTGAGCCGATGTCCGCGAGTTCGATCCCAAGAGTAAACATCGAACACAGTTGTACCGGATAAGTTTTTCAATAACGATCAGCCAACTGCAACGTTGATAAAAGTCGCGAATGCCATAAAGATGGTAAAATGACTATAATCGAAACAACAACAACATATCAAAGGGAAACTATGATTACAGATGACTCCTTCTACTGCTTTAGCTGCGGTAAAAAATCTGGAAACGTGATTTAACTGGATTCGGTGATTTTGGGAAAATTGCTAGTTTTGCTTCTTCGCAGGAACCGGGGCTAACTGGTAGTTCTTTTTCGGGTGAACTCTAAAGTCTGGTCAGTTCCATGACTCGAACTCGAACTCGAACAATTACTCTTTGCACTATCATCTACTGTACTATATAATCTGATTTACTCTACAATCTCATGTACCTTACATTCTTATCTACTCTACATTATAACATATTATACACTCTCGTCTACTCTCAACTCTAATAAAATCTACACTCAACTCTTCACTCTCAACTATTTTTCATTCTCCTTTTTTTAGGGACATTTAACGCTAGACTCATATTTCTATTCATTTTATCTGCTCTACACTCACATCAAATTTACACTCTACCCTACTCTTCTCTGCTCTTCTTAACACTTCTCTGCTCTACTCTTCTCTACTCCACTCTACTTCACTTCACTCTAATCAACTCTTCTCTACTCAATTCTACACTATTCCACTCTACTCTACTCTGATCAACTCCATTCTAATCTAATCTACTCTAATCTACTCTACTCTTCTCTACTCTTCTCTACTCTACTCTACTCTACACTACTCTACTCTACTCTATTATACTCTAATCTACTCTACTCTATTCTACTATACTCTAATCTACTCTTCTCTACTCTACTCAACTCTACTCTACTCTACTAGACAATACACTAATGTACTCTACTCTACTCTACTCTACTTTACTTTACTCTGCTCTACTCTTATGCAATCTACTTTTCTCTACTCTATTCATCTTTACTTTACTGTACTCTACTCTACTCTACTCTACTCTACTCCGTCCTCCCTACTATACTCTACTCTAATCTACTATACTCTTCTTTACTCTACTTTACTCTACTCTACACTACTGTACTATACTCTACTCTACTCTACTCTACTCTACTCTACTCTACTCTACTCTACTCTACACTACTCTACTCTTCTCTACACTACTCTACTCTACTCTACTCTTCTTTATTCTATTCTATTATTGTTTTTAGGATTGTGTTTATCAATAAAAGTTACTAGCTGATCCCGAACAAACCTCATTTCGCTTTCAGCTTCAAAACAGAGAAGTTTGTATTTCAATGGTAATTGGAACGCAATTTTAAGACAAAATTGCTCAAAATATCAATCAGTATTTATAAGCGACCTATTTACTTGTCTACCAAACTGAAATTCCAAATGATCAATTGATTGAACGTCGAAAAAAACTTCCAAGTACAAATTTTCGACTTTTTCGGATGCATAATAACGAAATTATTTCTAAATCATATAAAACTTAAAATGAACGATTCGTTTTTTGTCGTCTGGTTAAAAATTTGAATTTAGGTTACAATTGACCGTTTTGTAAAACACCCGTTGATGAACTTTCGTCCGGATCTCATGCATAATAAAGCAATAATTCCAAGAATGATTAACAGCTAATTACGTAATTATTGCGAAAACAATGGAAAATTATTATGGACAACGCCTTCTGCCGCCGCCTTATCAAAATCTGACACTTGGAACCAATAGAGCGTCTCTCAAGACTCCCGTGTAGAAATTTTCATCTCAACCCAATGTATAATAACGTCAATATCGCAAAAACATTAAACAGTTGATATGGACGACCCTTTCCGCCGACCTCTGATCCAAAATTTGACTCCTGAAATCAATTACCCGTTCTTTAAAACTCCCATTTGCAAATTCTCATTTCAATGCAATGTATTTTGGCGTCAATATCGGTAAAACAGTGAATAGTTAATATTGGCGACCCCTTTGATCGACCACTTACTCGGAATCGATTGCTCATTGAGCAATGCTCATCCCTCAAAAACTCATGAGCAAATTTTCACCACAATCCGATGTAGAATAACGCCAATATCGCTAAAAAAATATTTGTCTTGTATGGACTACCGCCTTCAAAAGGGGTCATCCGAAACTCTGAAAACATTTTTCACCATTTCTGATCCTATTGAGCACCCTTGCCAAATTTCAGCTCTCTAGGTCTTCAGACGGCTGAGTCTATCTATAGATGACAAACAAACAAATAAACAATATTTGCTATTTTCAATCAAAGCAGGAATGAAGATTCAATCAATTAACATTAGTATAAGTGGTTAATTTTGAAATCGTAAAAAAAATCTAATATACAAACATCCGCCAAAAAAAAAAGAATAAAATCGCCTGTTGGACAGTAATGAACCTCATTTTCAAACCGGTCCCATTTTTGATCGCGTCAATTGATTTCGACGAAACTGTATCAGGTACGAGATCAAACATGTTTACATCTTTTGGACAAATTTCAAGTATTTTCAATGAAGATTATCAAAAATACAGCGAAATTTTTGGAGCAATCTCAAATTTCCATTTTCGATTAGAATAGTTGTATCTTTTTTTCCAATCATTTTAGTACAGTCTTCAACTTTTGTAGAGAGTTATTTGGTTAGTTGAACTAAATTTTGAGAAAATTTTGTGCGAAAATATCAACACAGACAGAAATGGTAATTAGTAAAAGTTGGAAATGAATGCTTTGCTTCACGCGATTCTATTCTTTTTTAGAAGCAACTGTATGTATAGACAAATTTTAAGTTTAATCTTGATGCAATTCTTAAAGGTTTCTTTCATTTTAGACTGTAATCATCCCTAAAAGATGCTCGTGGTCCTAAAAATATTGTTTTGCCATACAGATTTAATGTTGGCATTGAAAAATAAGCCAATTGCCATCAGTTTTAGAATCCTAATTTTCTCTAGTTTCTAAAACACTAATTTTATACCGTCAACTGGGGCATCATGCAACACTGTTCAATTTCAATGGCTTCTAAAAAAAATGTTCACAGTTAATCATACCCCTTTTGCATTAACAGTTTTAAGGGTGATGGGACATCAAATTGGCGTAGTCAGAAAAATTTTTGGTTTCACCAGTTATCTTTGATTTTCTAAAAACATCTTTTCACCCTCCTAAAAAAATATTTACGGTAACTTGCAAAAAACTTTGTTTTTGATGAAAAATGTTATGAAAACATATAAAAATGTTTTCGATGAATTTCTGATGCCTTTAAGACTATTACGCATGAAAACACCAATTGCAGTAATTTTTTGTTCTGTAAATGCTAATTTTTAAATTTTTCTGAAAATAAGGATGCTGCATACATTTAGGGGTAAAAAATATAATAAAAAATTTTACATGCTGAAATCATAAAAATAAATATTTAGATGAAAAAATTACAATGTTGACAAACGCGTGATGCGTGAATCAATCATATGTAAACCAGATTTCTGTCGTGTTTCTTTGATTTGCATTTTGTTGCATCTAACCGCAGACAGGTAACTGAATCATAAAAATATTTATTTAAAAAAAAATTTTACACTAACAGTGATGATACATTATGAGGAAATCAGTAAAAAGTTTGTAGCTGATATTATTCAGCCAATCCGCCATACTGGGTAAAGTTTTTTTTTTTAATGTTAAAAATTGTACATTTATAGCTCGATTTTTTAAATTTTTTATGAGAATCAAAAACTTTGAAAAACTACCTTATGATGAGGAAAATTATGTCATCAACATTTTGCAATCATTAAAAGACAACTTGAGAGCATAACATTAAATTGAAAATTGAATCAATGTGGTGTGTATAAATATCATGACTTTTGGCGAAAAGTTTCAAAAACTTAGACAATTTCAAAATTACAAAAAAGATGGCTCCAGAGAATAAAGCTTGAGACTTTGGTGAAACATAGAGCGTTTTGAAGGCTGAAAGTATGTAAATATATATTTACAACAAAACCAAAAGTAAAATAACAAATTCTATTCACCATTTAGATTTTTTTTATCGTTTTTAAACTCTATAAGTCATTTTTATTAGCACTTTGGCATTTGCGTTTTTGTTGTTTTGTTGCTTCTTTTTATAAACGGAATATCATTATGTGCACCAAGAGTAGTCTAGAAATAAAAAAGTTCGAATTATTTCTAGGTAAGGATCAGTCAGCTCAGAAAATTGTCTTTCTCTGTCCCTGGGTATTTATTTTAAAAGTAGATATCTTTCTCAGTCTCTGAGCCACCTTTTCATGAGTGCAATTTCAATTCTATCCTTATCATAAAAATAATTTATTTATTTTATTTTAGTGCTCTTTACGTTTTGACTGAGGTTTTAATGAGTGAATGGTGTGAATGCTGGCTTAGCTTGAATGATATTCTAGAATATGAATAGAAGTTTAGTTGATTTTAAGAATTGTTCTCAGAAATCTTTTACATCTATTCATATGGTTCGAAGCTTTCTTATCCATGAAATTTTGTATAAAATCTTGTCAATCTCATGAAAAAATTGCAACGGAACAAAAAGCTCAAAAATCAAATTTTCAATTCAAATTGATTCCAATTGGGTTGATGTAGTGCTAAATATACTTTTCTTTATTTCTGAAAATATTTTAAACAATTCAAACAACCGATCCTTATAATTTAAGGTTTATAGGAGCATTTGAATCATTCGTTGAAATTTTTTTCTGGAAAATATATTTATTTGAATTGTATGAATAAGCGTTAGCTGTCTAGTTTATAATAAATAAAATCGTTCTTGTCAATCATATTCCGTTTTAAATCTCGAATCTAAATATTAATTCGAAATTTAGTTATCTCGAAGTTATCTAATCGCGATTTGTTCGGTCTGGCAAAAGCCCGATAAATTACAATTCAAAAACAAATATGTTGGCTCCAGAAAACTGATGATAAAATTAATCAAAAGTTTAGTTGCTACCAAGCAGATTTGTTTCGCTCAATACAAGATAAGGCAAGTCCTGTAAAAAAATATTGATGAAGACTTAATGAATTCTAACTGATTTTGGGTGTGAAAGTAAAGTGGTTGTTGATATAAATTAAAAACGCTCATGAAATGTGTCCATAGACTCAATAAAGATACAGAAAATTGACGTTGTTTAAGTTGACTATTGATTGGTGAATAAACTAT
Organism: Uranotaenia lowii; assembly: GCF_029784155.1. NCBI lineage: Eukaryota > Metazoa > Arthropoda > Insecta > Diptera > Culicidae > Uranotaenia > Uranotaenia lowii. The sequence goes on from NC_073693.1 coordinate 250,756,256, forward strand.
TTAAAAATCATTCAGCCAGATGATGCCCAGTTCAATCCAGAAAAAATCCAATTATGGCTCCAGATAGTAATTTTTAGCTTCGATCGATTTACGTGAAAATATTTTATTTCACGTTACTTCGTTGGACATGTAATTTTTCAAAACGATCTTTGATCAAGATGATTCATGATTATCGTGTTTTCTTGAACAAAGCCCAAGAAATCGATTTTTTTTAGTAATCCTCGATGATTGGAAAACAAATAATTGCATTTGCTATTTACAAGTTTATTTAAAAAAATTAAATAATCAGACAGAAAGTATTAAAATTATTTTTCGAATATAATATGCAAGATTTTCGACTTTGTTGAAAATAAATCTAAGTGTGGACTCTAGACTACTATAGATTTACAATAATATCAGATTCTTGATTTGCAATAGTATCAACAAGTTAGCTTTCAAAACAATTGTTTTAAACGTCTCAGTAAAAGTATTCTGGAAAAATAAGTTTTAAGCTCTCTGGAGCCTCTTTCATTCTTCATTATTTGATTTTTTTAAATTTATTATTGATCGAATAAGAAAAAAAGAATTTCAACACCCATAAATTAAAAATTGAAAAAAACCCTAAGTTTTCAATTTGAGAGTAGATATCTTTTTCAGTCTCTGGAGCCACCTTTTTATGAAGTCAACTTTCAGTTGCAATTTAATCCAAAAAAATGAAGTATTTATTTTATGGTAGTGCTCTTCAAGCTTAGAAAGTGGTATCTATTAGTGAATAGCTCGGCTGAATGGCTCAAGATGGTAATTTTAAGCTTCGATCGTTTTAAGTGAAAATATTTCATTCTACGTTACTTCGTCGAACATGAGTTTTTAAAACGATCTGTGATGAAAATGATACATGATGTTTCGTTAGACCATTTTCTGAATTTTCGGTAGGGAAATAAGAAACAACTTTCCTGTATGAAAATTGATACTGAAGAGAACTTTTTATTTCATCGTCATTTTACATTACAACTTTTCCCGCGCAAAGTATGATAAATTAGTGGGCTAAAACAAACAAGTTGATAACATTTAGCAACATTCACAATAGTAACGGTTCAGGGGGTTATGCATAAATTTTCGTGACGTTCCTTTCAGAGTGACCAAAACAAATGAAACTAAACACATGATTATCGTGTTTTCTTTAACAAAGCTCAAAAAATCGATATTTTTTTAAAGAAAATCTTCGATCATTGGATAGCAAACAGGATCATTTGCTACTAACAAGTTTATCTTAAATATTTCCAATGCATCTCTTAGAAAGGTAGGCAGATAGGAAGCATTAAAATTATTTCTCGTATAAAATAAAGTTTCAAGCGAAAAATAACACATTTTAGAAGCATTCATTTTTGACTTTTTGCCGAAGTGCGAGATTTTTAAGACTCTTTTATTTATAATGCTTTTATTTGAAACGCTTAAGGAGCCAATGTCCTTTGTTTTTTTTTTAATGGATTACATCAATTACTTAAATCTAATTAACATATTGAAAAAGGAGTAGGAGGAAGATTTTGACTTTGTTAATAAATATATTTAAACCTAGACTATTCATTTGTATTTGCAATAATATCATCAAGTATGCTTTCAAAACATGTGTTGGAACGTCTTATATAAGGTATTTTGATAAATTGAATTTTAAGCTCTCTGGAGCCACTTTAATTTTTTTCATTATTTGAATCTTATCAATTATTGTAAAATAAGTTTGAAAAAAATAATCTTAATACCCATCAATGAAAAAATTAAAAAAAAAACTTTGGGTATTTAATTTGAAAGCAGATATATTTTTTAGTCTCCAGAGCCACCTTTTCATGAAGCATTTTCAAATTCTTACCTTATCATGAAAATAAAGTATTCATTTTATTTTAGTGTTCTTTTGGCTTTGAAGGTTGTTTTTATGAGTGAATGATAAGAATACTGGCTAAGCTTGAATTATATTCTAGAATGTAAAAAAAAAGCTTTGTAGGTTTTGAAGGTTTGTTTTCAGAAGTCTTTAACATTTATTCAAATTGTTTGAAGTTTTCTTTCATTGAACAACAAATAATTGCATTTGCTATTTACAAGCTTGTATAAAAAAATTTCAATGCATCACTTTGAAAGGTTTGTCAGACAGAAAACATTAGAATTATTTCTCGAATAAAATAAAGTTTCCTGCCGAACATTTTTGACACATTTTTGACTTTTTGCCGAAAAGCAAAATAATGACATTTTTGATAAATATATTATAGTCTAGCCTCTATATTTGTATTTGCAATTATATCAGCTAGTTTGCTTTCAAAACACGTGTTTTGAATGGCTTAGTTAAGGCAAGAATGTAATCATCCACAAATTAAAAAAAACCGTGGGTATTTAAATCAAAAGCAGATATCTTTTTCAGTTTCTGGAGTGACCTTTTCATGAAGGCAATTTTCAATTCCAACATAATCATAGAAATGATCTATTTAATTTATTTCAATGCTCTTTAGGCCTAGATTGTGGTTTTAAGTTTTAACGCGTGAATGATGGGGATGCTTGCGAAGCTTGAAAAATATTCTGGAATATATTGGCATATAGTTTTGATTCATTTTCAGAATTGTTCTCTGAAGTCTTTTCCATTTATTCAAACGGTTTGAAGATTTTATTATTCATGAATTTTTTTGATAAAAATATTGTCAAAAATGAAATTTTTTATTCAAATTGATTGAAATTTGGTGGATGTTATTCTAAATACATTTTCCTTATTTAAATTTTCCTTTAAACTAATATCATAATTATAGTTTTCCTTGAAATTTTACAAACATTTTAAACAACCAAACCTTGTTATTTAAGGTTAATGAAAGCACTTACAACATTCGTAAAAACTTTCTATTGAAAAAAATCTATGTATTTAAAATTTATAAATCAGTATCAGCTGTTTGGTTTGTAAAAAAATCGTTTTTGTCAATCACAGATATTAGTTTTACAATCTCAAATACAAATATTTATTTAAAACTTTGGTATCTTATCAAGTTATCGCTTTGTTCAATCTGGCCAAATCCGATCAATAATAAAAAAAAACAAACATGGTGGCTTGTGAAATATTACAAACAATTCAAACAAACAAACTTAATAAACTAAGATTTGTAGAAGCACTCAAGTCATTCAGCAAAACTTTTCTTACGAAAAAATTTCTTTATTTTAATTTTATGAACCAGAATCAACTGTCTTGTTTGTAATAAAAAAATCGTTCTTGTCAATCATATTCAGTTTTTAATCTTGAATACAAATATTGTAGCGGTCGCACCCTTTAAATTTTAAATTCTTTCGAACCGTGTAGAATGCATCTGTTCTGCCAGTTGTATGCAAGTTGCATTAATCCATCCAATCATCCATAACTCAAAGTTTTCAAATGGAACTTTCTTTAGTCTGGCCGAAGCCCGATCAATTACAAAACAAAAAACCAAATATGTTGGCTCCAGAGAGTGTTATTTGGTTAAATTAATAAATGATGAAATTAGTTAATTGTAAAGTATCTTCCAAGCTGATTTGTTTCGCTTGAATCAAAATGAGCCAAGTCCTGTAAAAAATATTGATGGAAATGTTTAATGATGATGAAAACTTGCCTACAGAAATGATCCTGTGAAGCACAGTCTTAAAGGTTAAATGAGTTCTAAAAGATTATGGATGTGAAAGTTAACTTGTTGTTGATAATAATTAAAAACGCTCATGTAATATGTACATATTTACATATAGAATCAATAAAGGTACATAAAAGTGAACATTGTTTTAGTTGACTATTAATTTGTGAATAAACTATTTCAAAATTATTCAGCCAGATTATGCCCAGTTGAATAGAGAAAAAAAAACCCGATTATATATCCAGATAGTAATTTTGTGCTTCTCAAAGCAAGTTTGCTTTCAAAACATTTGATTTATACGTCTTAGTTAAGAAATTTTGAAAAATTAGATTTTGAGCTCTCTGGAGCCACTTTTTTTTTCATTATTTGATTATTTTTATTTTTACTGTTGATTAAATTTGGAAAGAAAAGAATGGGTGTTTACACAAATATAAACAAAAAAGAAAACCCTGGGTTTTTAATTCGAATGCAAATAACTTTTTTAGTCTCTGGAGCCACCTTTTTTTGAAGGCAATTTTCAATTCCAATGATGAACCTATTTATTTTATTTTAGTGCTCTTTAGGTCTTAAAGGTGGTTTTATGAGTGAATGATGAGGATGCTTGCTTAGCTTGAATAATATTCTAGGATATAGAAAGGAGTTTCGCTTGATTTTCAGACTTGTTCTCCGAAGTTCTTTACATTTGTGCAAATGGTTTGAAGCTATTCTTATTTATGAAATTTTGGAAGAAAATTTTGTCCATTACACTGCTTCTTGATGTGTTTCAAAAGCTCTTAAAATTTCAACAAATACAATGCTCAAAAATTAAATGTTTAATTCAATTTGATTTGAAATAATTTCGTATTGCTCCAAATACATTTTCTTTTTTTAAATTTTCTTATAAAATAGTGTCATAAACTTATTTTTGCTTGAATTATTACAAACAATTCAAACAACCGAACATTTTAATTTTGAGTTTAAAGAAGCACTTCTTGAAAAATTTTCTTCTAAATAAAATCCATAAATCCATTCATTCAATTTTTTAAATTCAGAATCAGCTGTTTAGTTTGTAATAAAAAATCGTTCATGTCAAGCATATCCAGTTTTTAATCTCAAGTTCAATTTCAAATCATTTATTCATTTAACTTTTTTTTTTATCTCAAAGTTATCTAATGGCGCTTTGTTTATTTTGGTCAAAGCCCGATCAATTACAACACAAAAACAAATATGGTGGCTCCAGAGAGTGTGTTATTTGATTAAATGAATAAATGATGAAATTCATGAATACTTTAGTATCTTCCAAGCAGATTTTTATTTGTTTAAACGAAATATGCCAAGCCCTGTTAAAAAATTGATAATTCTAACGAATTCGCACAGTTTGTGGACGTTCAAGTTAAGTTGTTTTTGATATAAATTAAAAACGCTCATGATTTATTTATTTAATTTTAACATTTGGCAGCCGATATTCATCCTCACTCTCTGGAGCCACCTTGTTATTTCTTTTGAACTATCAAGATATTTGATAATTATGAAATTTTATGTCCTTGTCAGTATGATTAAACATTTTTCACAATTGCTTCAATTGTTGTCGTGCGATTGGCAAAATAGGTGTTGTTGACATAAATTAAAAACACTCTTGATGAAATTATGAGTGAATTTTGTCATTTGCCAATTCACATCAATCCAAACTCTCTGGAGCCACCAAGTAATATCTTTTGAATAATCAAGGTATTGGTTTATTTTGAAATTTTGTTTCTTTTTATCAATATGAATGAATATTTTTATAAAAAAGTGAATTTATTATGAAAGTGTTAGGAAATTTACAAAGTAGCTTTAATTGTTGTTGTGCGTTTGCATCGGAAAATTCTTATAAGTTTCGGGAAAAAAATATTTTCAGCTGGCATTATGAGTATTCTAAGCTTTCTGAAAAAAGCATTTCCAATTGGTCTTTTTTAAATTCACTTTCAAAACCCACTGTGTATCATTAATTCCTCTCTCCCGCTGTTTATACTGTTGGTTAATGTAATGCAACAGCTCTCTCTTGGTCGAATGAACAAACTATTCATTCAGCCACCTACTCCACACCACGTGCATTCCCCAAACGGGGTGGCACTTCACGATGCCTGAAGATTGACAGCCAAGTGGCAAACGCGCGCTCCTGTTTGTTCCAGCCAGCAGCAATGGGGAGGGAATCATTCTGGCTGGCTGGTTGACTGGCTAGCTGGCTCTTGGGGCTCGTGAATGGGAAGTTTCACGCGGGCTGCGAAACTTCATCCATTCAGTTCGCCTGAGATGTATGTATACGATGGTTCGCTGAGATATTTCGTGGTTCGTGGAGTTCTATGCTGCTGGATTTCGATGCTGCTGAGCCAACAAGTGACTTGAACTTGCTTTGCCATTACGGTCCGGTATCGCGCTAAGAATTGCCGTGTTTCGTCGTTGGCTCGTGGCGTACGGTTTCGTTTCGATTGTTGCTTGTTGCTGGTGGTGTTTTATTTTTTATTTTTTCTACAATTCGTGTATCATCGAAATCAAGTGTTCAAAGTTTGCGCTAAGTCCTTCGAAAGGAACAGTGCTTTCCCGGTGTAACGAGTGCTCATGTGAACATTATCTGGCTTTTTGCAGATGGTACAACCAATTTAGTCTCGCTTTTGTTGGATTTGTGATATTTTTTGGTGTTTCGGCTCCTTTCTTTGGCCTTGTGATTAGAAGGAATCATGAAAGACAACATAAGTTCGTTCGGTATTGTTTGAATTGCCAAAGCATAAAGTGGCGAAGTGGGTTGAGATTCGTTGTGTTTCCCCCTTGGATGGATGAGAAGGCCAAATCTTTTCTCCGAGTTCAGTGATGGTGAAATGGCCGCATTACACAGGCGGGAATGATGCTGCTTTGAAGTCTCTGGAAAACACACAACCAGTATTAGGCGGCCAAAAGAGGATTTCACAGCAGCGCGTCTCGGTTGGGTTTCTCATTGTGCTGGGGGATGATTAGTGAAATGTGCCAACTTTAACGTTCACCAGAAATTTCCCGTGGATAGCAGATGGTGTTACAGCACCTGTACAGTTACTTGTTTATGTGCTTAAAGTTTTTGCCTTCTATTAAATTATTTTAAGGATCAGATGTGTCCAAGTTATGTTACATTTTTCTCTTGCTTTATTTTTACCGATTATAATTTTTACAACATAACAATGAGGAATTTTTACAAAGAACAGCCATCAATCAAAAATATCGTCCCTCCTTCCCCAAATCAATTGCTTTATTAGATTTGAAATCAAAATTAAACTCGATCATTACTCTTTCTAAGAGTTTCTGCTGCTTCTACGCACTAAGACAGACCCAGGTGCATTTTAAGCAAAAATCTCGTAATAAAATTTGAATTTATTCATCAGTTGCCTTGCTTGTAGCTACGCTTTAGCTAGCAGCAACCCCCCAGGAATTAGGGCCGATTCGAGTTCGTCTTATCTTGGACTTGCACCTGTTGTTGTCCCACAGCATTTTGATGAGATCTCTGTAATCGAGTGAGCGATTGTTCAATGTTTACACGTGTAGTAGACGTGCAATTTTAAAGTTGTGCTCCGATAGTGGAGTCAAAATTATAAAACAAGAATTTTGAAAGTTTTCAAAAGCTTTAAACTGGTTTTTAAATTCAGAAACAGCGTTAACATAAGCTTTTCAGTATTTTTTTTCGGAAAATAATCTAAATCGTAGGATACAACTTTGAATAACCAAAATATTAAAGTTTTTTTCAACATAATGTATTTTTACACACATTTATTTCGCAGAAAACACTAAACTTCGATTATCGATAAAAACCCCTTTTTAAGCAAAAGTGTGTGATTTCTTTTTTCAAAATACTTCAACTTTGGTTTTAGACTCTAACTGGGGTAAATGAGGACGGCTTTCTATAGACTGAATGTTTCAATAATATGTTTTTTAATTTTCGTCGTTCGGACCATTTTGGCTGTATCAAGCATTTTGATGATAGAAAGTTGGAATAAGTACTTATTGTTTCTCCTGAAATTAATATCTATGTCCATTTAATTTGTACAAAGTGTTTTGCAACATATTTTTTAACTATGTCTCATAATAAAGTCTGCTTCATTTAATATTGGAACAAATTCTTTTGCTCATTGTGGCGCTCCTAGTGGACGGATTTGGAAACTTTTTTCACCCACGTGTCGGGAAATTCATTACCTTTCACCATGTATTTATGTCATAACACCAAACGATAGCATTTTGTAAACAACCGCCATGGAAGCCGAACGGAGAGATCAAATTGTGCACAGTTTTCTTACGAGTACGGGTACGAGAATTTCTTCGAAACAGCAATGAATAATTTTTTTAATTTTTTTTATGAAAGAGTAAAGAAAATGCTACATTTGTATGAAAAACAAATTATGAATTCGTTAATAAATGACTGAACTACACGCAATTGTTTGTGTTCCAATATTAAATGAAGCAGACTTTACATCCGTCGAACTTGGTCAGCACTTGGTCGTACAGCTTTCGAGCACGGATTCTGGCCACATTGTTCTGCCTCAGCGTCCGATTTGGCTGTTTGCTGGCTCGGAATGACCTTATTCCTTCCCGGAGACGAATTCGTCGCACCGTACTGTGAGCGGCCTGGAACTTATTGGCCAAATCGCGGTCTGAAAGATTGGGATTCCTCTTGACGGCCTTGATGACTTTCCCACGCAGTTTCCGGTCGACAGTTCCACTCCGACGCTTCGAATGCGGCTTCCGAGCCGTCGTCAATGTTTCCTTGTACTGCTTGATAACACGCCATACGGTATTTCTGGGCATTTTAAGCTGTTTAGCTAGCTTCGATGCCGACAACAATGGATTTTCAAGAAAACTGTGCACAATTTGATCTCTCCGTTCGGCTTCCGTGGCGGTTGTTTACAAAATGCTATCGTTTGGTGTTATGACATAAAAACATGGTGAAAGGTAATGAATTTCCCGACACGTGGGTGAAAAAAGTTTCCAAATCCGTCCACTAGGAGCGCCACAATGAGCAAAAGAATTTGTTCCAATATTAAATGAAGCAGACTTTAGTATCATGCACTTTTTTTCAAAATCTAAGGCTGTTTGTGCAAAAAACTAACGTATTCAGCCAAGAAAATGCAAGTTTAGAAATTTCCCGAGAAATAAAAAAAGGAAAACTATCCCCAGCAGTCCAAAACAATTTACGTGCTATTTTTTCTTTTTTTGCATTTTTGAAGCTTATCTTTCAGCGTTTGAGAACACAATGTTTTAAATCAAATTGAACATTATTTAATCAAAATTGATAAACTGCTGTTTGTTTTTTTTTTGAACATGTTTTAAATATCCAAAGAAAAATGAGTTCTATCCATCATCCGTCCCTGAAATTTTTACCCGTTACAGTACCTGGAGTGTCAATTTTACACACCTGACTAAAACCAATACATCTCTTATGTTTCCCAACCAACAAAGTTTATAGTTTTGGAAACCTCATAATGTAACTCATATAGGTTTCTCAGACACTATTCACATACAACACTTCAGTTTTCCGTTATTTAAAGTTTATCTGAGTAAATCCGACAAAACATGCTTCGGAAAAAATACTGTAGATCAGCTACGGAATGCTCAAAATTTACTGAGTTTCTAAGAAAGTTGAAGTTAAAAGCTATACGTTGCTCATAAGATTTTTTTTTAAATTTTTTAAGATCATGACCACAAAAAATGTAAATAAGTGGTGTCAAAACCGTACTTTTTAATCAATGAATTGTCATAATTGGTTAAGTCATACCAGATAAATTTTGAAAAGAAGATTGGAAAATTTACGTAATTTGGCACTTTTTTGCAACTTTAGATTTTCAAAATACGACACACAGAATATTTAACGAATTTTCAAATGTCGCTGTTTTTCGATTTTTTTTGTCGACTTCGAATTTTCCAGATTCGATTGCATTTTGATTCAATTTTGCACTGTGTTTAGAGTAAGTTAGATTTTACACCACTTTTTACATTTTTCATGATCTTAAAAAAATTCAAAAAAATATATCTTTATGTGTAATGTATAGCTTCTTACTTCAGCTTTCTTGGACATAAAGTATTTTTTTTTAAATTCCGTAGTTGATTTACAGTCTTTTTCCGAAGAATGTTTTCCTGATTTGTTTTTCTTATTATGTAGCGACTCACCACACTCCCCCACACTAAAAGATTCAATTGAGCCACCTAAAAAAGCGAGCAAAATTCTACTCATGCTAAGAACTCAAAATGTTGGACTTAGACTTTGAACTACGCAAACTGAAGTGGTGTAGGTAAAAAATGTTTCAAATACATATTTGAGTTAAATTACGAGGTTCTTTAAACTAAAAATTTTGTAAAAATGGGTTAGGAAACAAGAGATTGGCTTGATAAATTGGCTTAAGAAAGGAATGTCAAATTGACACTCCAGGGATAGTAACGCGTAAAAATAAATTGACTGGAACAAGCTATTCTTTTTTTTTTCTTTTCAATATTGGATTTTTTTCAAAAGATCAGATTGCATTCAAAGAAATCCCAACTCATGTCTTTAATTTTTTTGAATTTTAATTCTTTTGGTAAAATGTGAATTTGAAGAATGTATAATTTTCCGAAGACTTTTTTCACGGAAAGTTCGTTTTAAAAAATGGAATTTTCTTTTTTTTTTCAAGTAATCATCAAGAGATGACATAATATGTTTTTATTAGTAAGCTTTCAAAACTTCTACTGCATGAGTTTAGAAACCATTGAAAAATTGGTTTATTTCGAAATATTTATTTGTAACTGAAAAATGTCAAGAATAAGTTTACATTTTTTGTAATTTGTATTGGGTAAGTTTTTTTTATTCCTGATTATACATGAAATGTAAAAAAATACAACCAAAGAAAAATGAGTTCTTAAGCAGCGGCGTTATGTTAATAAGATTACGAAGTAAGAAGTTACGAAAAGCTTTGATTCATAAACGTTTTACTTCTTAAATTCATTTCCTTAAATCAAATCTATTCATGTAACTTGGAATGACTATATTTTAATAAAGCTTTCAATGTCTTATAGTAAATTAAAAAAAAAATAAAACTTCAGAAAAGTTAAATATTTAGAATTAAGGTTTATAATAAATTAAAAAAAAAAACCAAAAGCATGTTTGAAAAGTTGATAATTCCATAGTTTTTGGCTTAACAAATTAGTTCTAATTTTTACATAACCTGGCAGTATCTGGACATTTTGAACATAAAATCTGGACAAATCTAAAAAAAATGGTGATAATTCAAAAATAAAAAATCCATGAAAAAATGACTAAAACCACCAAAAATTTTCATTTTCTTTAATTACACCAAGTCAGCAGCATTCAAATCTCTTTTCAACTCCGAAAAATTGGATAAAACAAACACAAGAAAATTGACCGTAATTTGGTCCTTAGTTTGATTTGTTTGAAAACCCGGGATGTTCAAATTCCCCTCATTAAAAAAAGTAACGGCTTTTAGAGGAGATAGATTGTTTTTTTTCTTAGATATGTCAAAATTTAAAACAAAAATACAAATACAAATTATCAGTTTTTGAAATAAAATTTGCAGGAATTTGAAAAAGTGAAGAAAGTTTAGTAAAACATATGAAATCCTTTTCAAATTGTAATTTTTCTCGGGCATACATTCTACACAGATTATATTTACAAATGCTAGTTTATCAATTGCTAAGGCAGTTCGCATCAAACTTAAATGATATAAAAAACATGAAACTCTACAAAATTGGCTTAAAAATACTCAATTTGTAATTTTTAGTCAAGTGAATTCTGAGAGTTACAAAGTTAAATTTTTGTGTTTTTTGGTTAAGATTTCTTCAATTGTGATGCTGTATAAATTAAGGACCTAATTTTTTTTAATATAACTTATAAAATTTCAACTAAAAAAACAAATTAAATTTTTCCTTCATTCAATTCCCTAGGACCTCGCACCATTCCCCTTTTATCTTTTCCTCCAAACTTTTTCATTTGATAGGGTTTCTAGCCTTTTGTCCTAGGCTGGCTAACTAAGCTAATATCTAAAATTTACCTCAAAGTACAACAAAAACTTCACAAAAACTACACATTTACTAAGAAAAAAGTTGAGCTCTCATAGAAATCAAACTTCTGCTTCTAAACGCTTCGATTTCATCAGGAAGGGTATTTGTTTGCGAGCCTTCGAAAAAATAGATTTTTCAAGGTATTGAAATTACATTTTCACTTATATTTGAAATTTTCAAAATCAAACCAAGTTTTTCCCAATTTGAAACCCAACTTATAGGTTTTTAAACGTTGAAAATTTTTTTGAGATATTTAAACTTTAACCTTAGTTATTGATCATGTGGAAAAATTTTCATGTTGATTAAAGCTACCCCGGTGTTCAATGTTATCCCGTTTTACGGTAACTGTAGTTGACAAAATAGAGTTCCGCTTTTAAATTTTTACTCCAATTTTAATTTAAGATTCAAAACTCTAATTGGAACTTTTCCAACTGGTTCAGCGCAAATTTCATACTTTTGAGTCTGATGTGCTTTTTTTCTAAATGATCCTCTACTGAAGGAAATACCCTAAATTCAGCATATCATTCTTTTATTTATTTCATAACGTTTCTTTTAAAATAAATTAACAATTTTTTAAATTTTAAGTTTTAATTCGCATTACACTTCAAAAGATAAGAAAGTGAAATAAACATTGGGATCTAAATTATAAATTAAGCAATTCCTGCTTTTCACTGATTGTATCTTTGATTCTCAATTTTGTATTTAAATTTTATTTGTAATATGATAGTACGATTTTAATTTGAGACTTTGAATTGTGGGTCTGAATAAAATTTGATTTTGGGTTTTGAGTTTCACTGTTGAACTGTAATTTTTCTCCAAGGAATTTGACTTTAATTCTGTTGTATTTTTTTAATTTTAGATTCTTTATCTGAAGTCTTTATATTACTTCATGATTACAATAATAGAAAAATATTTATTCCGCTTTCGATGAAGCTCATTGCAAATGATAGAGTAATTAACAAAAATGAATCATTTAAAAACACTAGTTTACAGCATTTTTGAACTAAGTAAACTGATGATCACTATTAATGTTGCGGGCGCTGAATCCGAAAATTAAATCTAAAAAATCTCGGTTGAACAATTTTTGAGTTATGCTCCAAATATGAAATTTTCTTATAATAAAAAAAGTACTTGTACTTTAATTCAAATATTTCTAACTGCATAACACTAATTTGTAATTTTTTTTTTTTTTTTTTTGCATATTAACGAGGACAAATCTGATTTTCTATTGGCCTTAAAAATCAATTCAAAACGCAGGTTTTCACTTCCATCTGTACCGTTGAGCCGTCAACACGTACGCCGGAGCATCGTATCGTTGCTGTGTACCTGCAGGAACATTTTACATTATTCATTTTTTCCTTACCTGTATTTCAATCAGCACTTTTCAGTGCTAAAATTATTTTCATTTTCTTTTATTCATATTTTCTCTTTTCTTTCCAGCATGGGGAAGTCATCGGCTGGCTCAAGGGCCGGTATGAAACGAATTGCCGAGCCTAATTCAGGTCCATCGCCCAAAAAAGTTGAAATTTCCAACTCATTCGATGTCCTTCATAACATCGGTGATGAGGAAATATTCATATTTAATTCTGATAAGAGTACTAAGAAACCTTCTTCTTCTTATACTCTTAAAAACGAAAAGATTCCACCAATAACGGTCACGATTCCTGACTTCAATGCCTTTCGAAAAGAAATCGTCACTTCCGTCAAGGATGTGAAGATTTCTTTTCAGATCGGTCGAAGGGGAACTGTTCGTATATTGGCGGAATCTTTTAATGATTTTCAAAAGGTTTTAAATTATTTGAATAATAAAAAACACCAATTTTTTACGTACGACACTAGAAGTGATCGTCCATTTAAAGTTGTACTTCGTGGTCTCACTGGCGATCAAACACCGGATGAGATCACAACTGAATTAAATTCTTTGTTAGGTTTTTCTCCAATTCAAGTAATTCAAATGAGGAAAAGAACCAACACGAATAATACCAGTAGTGTTGGTTTTGCTCCTGAGCTTTATTTGATCCATTTTAAAAAGGATCAGGTTCATAATTTGCAAATTCTTGAAAAGGCTCGTCTTATGTTTCATTGTCGAGTCAAATTCGAACCTTTTCGTAAATCTTCTACCAATTTTTTACAAAATATTACGCAATGTCGTCGTTGTCAAGCTTTTTGTCATGGCACTAAAAATTGTAGAATGAATGCCAGATGCATGTTTTGTGGCTCATTCGATCATGAAAAATCTAAATGCCTTTTTGGTGGTGATAAGCCAAAAATAGAATTTTTTAAGTGTGCGAATTGCGCAGGTAATCATTCCTCGAATTCTCTAGACTGTCCCGTTAGGGCAAAAATTGTTGCTTCTAGGAAAAATCCCAAAGTTTCCAGAAAAGTTTCTTCTCCTCCTTCCTCTTTTTCGTCTTCACACGTCAGACCGGCAAACAACCTGCCTGTTCGCAGTCAGCCTCGGCCTACATTGGAATCACGGCTGGGTAATACCCGAAGTGATTTTAATGTTACCTGGGCTGATTCTGCGCCACAGACTCGTTGTTTATCGTTCTCAGAGGTGGTTGAAAATGGGTTTCCCTCTTCAGGTTTAACTAATAAAAATGGGAAAAAACCAAGTCTCAACGTTCATGCGAAGGCTTGGGAAAATCCCCGAAATTCAAATACTTTTTCTTCTCCTTCCTCTTCTGATTCTAACAATTTTGTTGATTTGGGTGAGATTACTGAGGAAAAATTAAAATTTTTGCATCAAAATTTGATAGAAATGATGCAACTTATGTTGAAAGCAAATTCAATGTTTGAAGCTTTCCAAACTTCTTTTAATTATGCTAACAAAATTATTATGACTTTACGATTCCCTCATGGATCCAAATAGATGTTTAAATATTATGAATTGGAACGCTAGATCTTTGCTGGCTAACCAAGATGAATTCTTTTTATTTTTGAAAACTCAAAACATACATATTGCTGCCATCACTGAAACTTTTTTAAAGCCAGACAATAACTTGAAAAGCAATGCTTTCTTTAAAATTTTACGAAATGATCGACTTGATCGACAAGGTGGGGGTGTAGCTATTGTCATCAATAGTCGTCTCAAATTTAGACTTCTTCCTTCTTTCAATACAAAAGTCTTAGAAACAATTGGAATTGAATTAGAAACTTCTATGGGGAAAATTATAATTGTTGCCGCATACTTGCCTTTTCAATGCAGCGGTGAACAGAAAAATTTTTTGAAGGGAGATTTACAAAAACTCACCAGAAATAAATCTAAATTTTTTATTATTGGTGACTTTAATGCAAAACACCGATCTTGGAATAATATTTCATCAAATTCAAATGGAAATATTTTGTTTAATGACTGCTCTGCAGGTTATTATACTGTTGAATATCCTAATGGGCATACTTGTTTTACTTCAATTAGAAATCCCTCCACAATTGATTTGGTTCTAACGGATTTAGGCGAGCATTGTAGTCAATTAGTTACTCATGCGGACCTCGATTCAGACCACCTCCCAGTAACATTTTCTTTATCCCAAAGTCCCATTGAAAACCCTTTAAAATCAACTTTTAACTTTCAAAAGGCTAACTGGGAGCGATATATGAATTTTATTGAACGTAATTTAGATGTAAACGTTCCACTGAATTCAATAGAAGATATTGATTTGGCTGTAGAAAATTTGACAACTTCAATAGTCAATGCTAAAGTAGCTTCAATACCTAAAGTTAAACATAAATTTAATCAACCTTTAATTGATGATGATCTTCAGTTTTTGATACGGCTGAAAAACATTCGTCGACGCCAATATCAACGTACTAGGGATCCTTATTTAAAATTTATTTATTGCGACCTTCAAAAAGAGATCAAACGTCGTTTAAACTTCATTCGTAATGAAAATTTTGCTGAAGCAGTAGAGGACATAAAACCCTACTCAAAGCCATTTTGGAAATTAACTAAAATTCTAAAAAAGCCCCAGAAGCCAATTCCTACTTTGAAAGATGGGGATAAACTTCTTTTAACTAATTCAGAAAAAGCTCAAAAATTAGCCCAACAATTTGAGTCTGCTCATGATTTTAATTTAAACGTTGTTAGTCCTATT
Organism: Uranotaenia lowii; assembly: GCF_029784155.1. Taxonomy (NCBI): domain Eukaryota; kingdom Metazoa; phylum Arthropoda; class Insecta; order Diptera; family Culicidae; genus Uranotaenia; species Uranotaenia lowii. The sequence continues at coordinate 250,771,977 of NC_073693.1, forward strand.
GACGCTCAAATTTCCCTAGAATTTGATGATATTCTTTCTAAGCAAATTGTGTTTGAAAGTTCTTGTGAGACAAATATTGATGAACTTAAATTGATTTTCAAAAAATTTAAAAATATGAAAGCTCCAGGGGAAGATGGGATTTTCTATATTCTTATTAAAAAGTTGCCTGAAAGCACTTTAAATTTTTTAGTTAAAATCTTCAACAAATGTTTTCATTTGGCTTATTTTCCTAATAAATGGAAAAATGCCAAAATAACTCCAATTTTGAAACCTGGAAAAAGTGCTTCAGAGCCTTCAAGTTATCGACCAATTAGTTTGCTTCCTTCTTTAAGTAAACTATTTGAGAGAGTTATTTTGAATAGAATGATGATTCACATTAATCAGAATTCTATTTTCCCTGATGAACAATTTGGTTTTCGTCATGGACATTCTACTACACATCAACTTTTGAGTGTAACTAATATGATTAACGCTAGCAAATCTGAAGGTTATTCAACTGGTGTTGCTCTTCTTGATATTGAAAAAGCTTTTGACAGTGTTTGGCACAAAGGTTTAGTAGCTAAATTAGCTCGATTTGATTTTCCTGTATATCTCACCAAAATTATTCAAAATTATTTGACTAGCCGATCCTTACAAGTAAGCTATCAAAATTCATGCTCTGAAAGGACACCCATTAGAGCTGGTGTCCCTCAGGGTAGTATACTTGGGCCAATTTTATATAATATTTTTACTTCTGATCTTCCTGATGTACCAGAAGGAAAAGGTAGAAGATTATTTGCTGATGACACTTTGCTTTCAGCCAAAGGTCGAAATTTACGGGTGGTACGCAGTAGATTGCAACAAAATTTAAATTCCTTTTTGAATTACTTGAAAATGTGGAAAATTTCTCCTAACGCTTCCAAAACTCAACTTATTTTATTTCCCCATAAGCCAAGAGCAAATTTTTTAAAACCTAATGAAAATCATTCCATAACTTTTAATGGGGTTTCATTAGAATGGTCTGATCACGTGAAGTACTTGGGAATTACACTTGATCGGAATCTTACTTTTAAAAATCACATTGACGATATTCAATCTAAATGTAATAAATACACTAAATCTCTTTATTCTCTCATCAACAGGAAATCCCGGTTGTGTCTGCGAAATAAGATGCTCATCTACAAACAAGTTTTCCGACCAGCGATCATGTATGCAGTTCCGATTTGGTCTAGCTGCTGCGCGACGAGGAAGAAAGCCATCCAGAGGATTCAGAACAAAGTTCTGAAAATGATTTTGCGGCTTCCACCTTGGCACAGCACCGAAGATCTTCATCGGATTGCGGGCATTGAATCGATCGAAGAGATGGCCAACAAAATCATCTCCAACTTCAGAGGCAAATCGATGCAGTCTTCCATCGCAGAGATTCGTTCTCTTTATGTTTAGTTTAATTTTAAGATAGTGTTTAGTTTTAAGTATAAAATATTTTTGCTATTACAGGATGTTCTCCTACATTAAAAACTTGATTGCGCTCAGCAAATTAAAATCTTATAAATAAATTTTTATAATCTAGTTACTTATAGGGCTATGAACAGTTCATTATTGAGCTGAACACCTAGTTTAATGCAATAATGTAATATAAGTGTAATGATGATTTGATACAAATAAAGACATATTAAAAAAAAAAAAAAAAAATAAAAAAAAAAAAAAAAAAAAAAAACGCAGGTTTTAAGTGATTTTTTTTATTAAAATTGATTGAAAATGAAAGAAGTTATGTTTACTTTACACTAACAGTAATTTTTGCATTTTTGAATACTCCATCGAACCGCGGTGTACTTATCATAGAATGGTAAATTTCCCTCGCTCCAAGTCAAAATTGATTAGAAGCTTGATTCTCAAACGTAAATAGGATTTTAAAGTATCTAGCTCGGAAGAAATAAAAATTACTTGTATTTCATTGATAACCTTTTTCTTCACTAGCCGATTGCTTTTTATGAATATTTTTTTTAAAGTCTAAACTGAGCCAAATATTTCACTTGAAGACTGCAGCACTATTGGAATTGAAACAAAAAAGTTATTGCGGTTTAAAGATTGTAATTTTGCGGAAAATTCTTGTATAAAAAGCAATGCGTGAAAAGGATTGTATCCCATTTACCCGAAAACTTTTGCCCAGAATGAATTTTTCTTAGAATGACAAAAACCCGAAATCAAACCCCAGAATGAAGTATTTCCCAGAAAAAAAATTCCCATAATGCACCATTTACCACAAATTTTTTTCCCAGAATGAACCATTTCACAGAATTTTTTTCCCCAGAATAGAATATTTCCCAGAATGGCACAAATCTCATATTTTTTTCCTCTAGTATATTTTTTTGTTTTCTTCTAATGAATTCTTGTTAACTTCATGTGATTCGAAATTTATTTTTTCAAAATGAATTTTTAAATGAAACTACAGGTTTGAAATTTTCCAACTTAATTCGTTTTAGAACCAATTTTGTGCTTTGTTTATGGTTCAGGTACTTTATTTGATTAAATGCTAACGATGGTCCTTTAAAAAACCGTTTTAGTATCCGGTAAGCTTATTATTAATTTTGACTTGGAGCGAATGAGTTTTATCTTGTTTAATTCTTCATATACTATAATAAATACAATTCGTTAAATTATTCTAAAATGCAAAAAAAACTGTTATGGTAAAGCATCCATATTTCTTTCAATTTTCAACCGGTTTTAATAAATAACCACTTGAAATCTGCGTTTTGAATTAATTCTTAAGGCCATTAAAAATCAGATTTTTTTAATGTTACTTTCGAGTCTAAAACTTTCTCTGAAAAAAAAAAAAATTTCACAAAAATGCATTTTTCTATTTTTTTTTTCTCTATTTAGATGATCGATAGTAAATTTATTCACCTATAGGGGAGATGGGGGCATAATGGCCACCTTAAGGAAAACGCTTATTTAACCATAGAGAACAGCTGTAATATGTGAATTACATCATTGTTTCGTGTTCAGACACTCAAATAGTCTATTGCCTAATTGGATGAAATTTGAAAAAGTAGATAAAAACGTTTAAAAATGCATTTTTAAAATTTTTGCCGAAAGCTGAAAACCAGTCACTGTAAAGGCATAATAAGAAACCTCCCGAGGCAGTACGGGCACCATTAATGAAGGCATAATGAGCGTTTTCTGCCGGGGATTCTAGCAGCGAATTCGACTCGATTAAGTCAACTGAGTAATAGAGCTACAGCTTGACTTGTTTCGTCTGACGATTTGGCCTATTGGTAAGATATCGGAGAGGTATTCAGTAGGCTCGAGTTCGATTCCTGGTCGAGGTGATTTTTTTTTCATTTATCATTCATGATCATGATTGCACTAAACGGTGAGGCGTAGATTTATCAAACAAAGCAAAAACAAAATAATCTAGGTCTGTTTGTAGAATTCAAAGAATTAACAAATGCTCATACATTATGTTTCTGGTGTTTTGTTTGACGGATGATGCTTTGATGCTATTAGCGGTATAATGTAACAATAAAAAAAATCTCCTCGAACAGGAATCGAACTCGAGTCTACTGATTACCTCTCCGACACCTTACCAATAGGCCAAATCGACAGACGAAACAAGCCAAGCTGTAGCTCTATTATTCAGTTGACTTCATCGAGTTGAATTCGCTGCTAGATTCCCCGGCAGAAAATGCTCATTATGCCTTCATTGATAGTGCTCGGTTCGCCTCTAGTGAAAAAAATTAAAGTAAAAAAGCGTTTTAAAATTGATTAATGTGAAAAATCAAAAATTTTATGATGTTGAAAATTGAGAAACAATGTGTAGACCATGTTGCAGTGCGTACATATCAGATTAAGATGATTTAATGTATGTATGTATGTAGATAATCCACCATGGGTGCACGGATTCACCGCAGTTTCGCCAACGTATACGCTAAGTTGCATTCTTTAGATTATTAGTTCGGCCAATCTTCAATGCAAAATACCACATACCCGACACCATGGCTTCGTTTGAACTGTCATGTAATGAATGTATTTCGTGTATGTGTTTGTCTTATTTGTAGAACAAGCAAACAGTTTCGCAACCGTATAAAATTTATAACATTTTCAGTGTTACAAATCTTTGACAGGTATTCCGCATGCGTGTAGATACCTGCCCAGCTGGCAACTGATTGTACGTTCTTATATAATATAGTCAATAAATGAAATATTTATACAACAGAATAACCTTACCTTTATACACATCTTACCTCAAAACACTCTAAGTTTACCTTTAGCTGTAACCGACCTTCAGTATCATAACCATACTTATTTCCATCTGATATAAAATAAACAAATTTAATACAATTAATAAATTGCGAAGCAAAATATTTGAACAAAATATCTAAAATGATAAATTCAGTTTAAGTACAAAAAACTAAGAACAGTAAACATGACCACGCCCTACAAGTTATAATTCATGGAAGTTATATTGTCAAAGTAATAATGAATGTTTACATTATGTTGGCGATGTACATGCTTTAGGAAATAATCAATTAAATTACAAGGAATTCAGAAGTTAATTGCGATATAAATAAAAAGTAAACAGTGAGACTCGAGGAAAGAGAATTTGCACAATTTTTACTGAAACTGCAGTTCTTAACTGAAACTATACATGCCATGAATATCTGAAAATGAATGAATATTGATGACGAAATAGAATCCGGTCCTGAGGTGCATATTTACGGAAATGTCTAAGTCGATAACTTAAAATTGAATAACTCACCATATTTCATCATGAAAAATTACCTACAACTTATTCTATACTAGGTAATGGTTGAATCGTTTTGTAACCTGCGACGAGTCGCATGTTGTTCCACTGACCCGTAATTCGCCGCTGCATCTAGAAAAGCTCGGTGTGGACTTGAATTAATCGATAAAATAGTTAAAATATTATATGCCGGGATATTTTTTTATTTAGCAATTGGGTGAAAAGCATATGAGTTAAGTTTTATAAATATATGATTGTTAGAGCAGAGATTTAGATTGTAATGAGTCCTTAAGTTGAGTATACTGAAGAAAAATTATTATTGGCATGGTTCTAAAAAATTGCACATGTGAAATTTTTATTGGTTTTAATCATTTTCAAAAATCAATTAATGAATAGTCATTAGATGAAATAACAAAAATTTAGAATAAATTCTTAGTCGCACTGTTTTCCAATCTTGAATTATGTCATTTCATTTTTCCCGCATATCAGGTAAAATATAGCGAATGGATTCTCTGCTTTTACCGTACCACAGTAGTGCTATAAGCCATTTTATGAATAGATTTGAGTTGTGTCTTCGGTCACCCGAACAACGTGCAGACTAGAATGAAGCACAATCGTCGCCTACTTGATTTGAATGAATTTCCCTATTAGCGAAAACTACAAGCCACCATCAAGTGATTAAAGGAAAGAGAGAGGAGAAATAGATTTCATATAGGATCCTATCTATGGTATCTGCATCCCACTTGCACCTGTGGGAACGTATACATGTATCCCATTCTTAGTGCGGCAATAACCTGATTATTATTACTAAGGCGGGGTAAAAGAGAGATAGTTAAATAGCAACATGGAATTTCCTCACCGGTTTCCTTTCCGCAAGCGTCGACTCTGCTTCTGGGGAAATGAATTGGTAATTTCTCCTATCGCTGCAACCGGGTTTCAAAATCACCCATTATTAATTTATTTTCCGTATCAAACTCCCACGTAGCACACAATCCAAACTTTATACTCCATCGACAAACCAAGGTAACACATCATCCTTCATTTGATTTCTCAGTTTGAGGTAGCCAGTGCTCGCCCACGCATTAATCGATCAATCGCAGCAAGCCGGTAGAATCACATGCTCATGAATGAACCCGTCGCGGAATGGAAAACTAAATGATGCCGGCCCCTATTCTTTTGCACTTCTAATTTTTCACTAGACACGTTTCTAGTCAACTGACGACACTCAAGGAAGTATTAAAATTGAAGCCATTGCCTGGCAGGCAAATATCTCATCACAGTTCAAAACCACCATCAACAAAATACTATCACTTTTTGTGATTCAAAAACTACCCCACACGTATCAACACCTGCCTTTTGGAGGCTCCTTTACTTCAACGGAATCTTTTCTTACAGTTTAAATTGTGAACGAAAACACCAACTTTGTCACTTTAATCTTACATCGCTTTCACAATTACACAATTTCAAATCCTTTCCGTAGAATTCCGGTTCATAAGATTTCAGACACTTTCCCCGCGCAAATTTCACGAACTCGGCTCAGCGAGAGAAACACGACCGCACTCGTCAAAGGCTAATCATATCAGATTAAGATGATTTAAAGGTCATAAAAGTTTATTTGGTGGTGCTCAAAAATTATAATATTTTCGTCACTTGAGAACCTTGCTGGTTATTATTTAATATTTCTGTAAAGATGAAAAGGATATTTCTTTTTAGGTGAAAAATTAATACTAGAGGTAAAACGAAACAAATCCCAATGAAAATTTGTTTAAGAAAATACGTACTTATGTAGAAAAAAGGAATACTCATTATGCCCTCATCTCCCCTAATGTGCAAAAAAGAGATTTAAAATTTATGTTATGCATTCCGAGATATTGGAATCTGAGTACAACTACTTTTGTTTATTTTTTATATTAATTCATATTTGGAGCAAAACTCAAACACTATTCTTCTTAGATTTTTTCGAATTCCATTTTCGGATTCAGCGTCCGATTTCACATTAGAATTTGGCTGATTTTTCAAATTTTTTTAAATGAATATCCATTTTTAAATTTCTGTAATCCAGGAAGTTTTGGGTGGTGTTAGAGTTATTAAATAAATTGTAAATGGAATTATGCATTTAACAACTCTAATCAGTTTTTTTTTATTTTCGATTAGTTGATTAATTCTTCCGCAATGTTTGCACGTGATGGATTAACAATTATTGTTTGAAGATATCAGACATAATGGATTGAATATAATGGTATATTGAATATAATGATCTCTTTACAAAAACCAGCATCACTAAATTATTTTCTAATTCATCCTATGTTTAAATTTTTAGTGGACATGAATGTCAAACAAATGTGAAAAAAAATACTTTTTCGAGTTAATTTGTTAAATTTTTCGTACAGTTTGAATTAGTCCAAGTAAAATCAAAACCTTTCTTTTCTTAATCTGGTCATTTAAACAGACTAATTCTTTTGCACTAAATACCCAGAAAAGCTTTGTTCTGGAATGCAGATTTAAGATACTTTTGAAGGGCTAAGCTTTTTCAGGGTATGAGTAGTGAATCTGAAAAAATAGAAAAAAATGGTTTTTATAAGTATTTGAACGTTTTGGATATTTGTTGCAGCCTTCATGCTGTATGGAACAGAATTAAGAACATTGTTATCGAAAAATATTGTTTGTTTTCCATTTACGGTTGTGTTTTTTAATCAATAGAATTCCCAGAAGGATATTGTTACTTTTCATTTTGATCCGTTCCCTACCGTTCGCATTGCATATTCCGTTATCCATACTACATAAATAGATCCCTAGACGCCAAACTTCATTTTCAAAGGACGATGCAATATTTGGACGGGTGCTGATAGTGCAACTTGTCAAGTGAGATTGTTATAGCATAGTGAAGTCGGAACTTTGGTTCATTCATATGCTACCGGAAGATGAGAGATGAGGAGGATTCCGAGTCGGGTAAATAATATTCGCTCTCTATTCAAATGAGACAAGTGCTTTCGAGGATCCGTCAGTCGGTGGTAGAATCCCTGTGTCAAGCGTATTTCAAAGTGAATAGTGTGCGAAACGCCCCCCATTTCCCCTCAACGTGAACCTGAAACGGTATCTAGAAGAAAACCAAAAAGGATAAAAGATAGAAAGTTGCAACGATGGCGAGTGCAGACGGCGATGAATGTGTAAATGCTGCTGGAACCGGAACAGCAAATCATCCATCTTTTTCGTCGGAGCAGCAGAATATTCAATCACCGTCTTCATCGTTGCCGTCGCCATCGTCAGCTTCGACGACGACGGTCATCAGCCGGCAGACGTCCATTCCGTGCCGGCGTCGTGGGCGGCTTCAGCGGTCGGAACGGTTGCAATCCGATGGATCGTCCTCGGTTGGCGGATCGCAGCAACAGGCTTCCTACTCCAGCCTCGAGACGCTGATTCGGGACAGCTTCGGTCAGATCGTATGGCCCATTCGCATCACCAGCTGGGACTTGCTGGCCAGCCAGGCTGCCGCCGGAGGGGTTCCGCAGGATTTCATCAACTCAAGGTTGGTACCTTCCTGTTGCTAGCTAGCTATCATGCTAACCATTAACGAACCGGCGATATTGGAAAGTAATTAATTTTGTATGATTTCGTCTACACCGGGCATGTGGTATCACTTTCCGCATATTGCTTAATTCAGATGGAGCGATGCCCTGATAAGGTATGGTTCATTTACTTCGTTATACTTCACCACTTTTAGCAGAGAATCTCAGTAAATATGGATTCATCTTTGAACCGTATCACGGAAGTCAAGCGAATTAAAAAAAAGACCTAACTTCGAGAGAAAACTGCGATAAGCGGATTCTCATTCATAATTCAATAGAATGATAAGTATGCTACCGACAGAACTTTCTTTCGCCAGGAACAGGCTTTCATCTACATCAAATCTGGTAGATTTAGACTTTTTTTTTACTGGGTCGAAACATTCGTAGAAAGAGTCTCATATAGCTGGATATGTAATTTAAAAATGACTAGGTTACTAAAATATTTTTTACTTTAAGCCGTTCAAGCGTATTTTTTGGATCAAACTCAAAATTACAATATAGGTTTTTTCAGGAACACTGATTTTTTCAACCATGTTTATTATAGAAATAGAGGGCTGGAAAACACAAAAAAAAATTTAAAAAAAATCGCCCAAAAGTCAAATTGGTCTGATTGAATCACCGAGCAGTGAGTTAGTAGCAAATTTTGTTTCTTGAAAATGATCATTATAAAAAAACTTTTCAAGTCTTTAAGAAAGTTTTTCATTAAACAACTTTGCAAATTTCATCAAACTGAGCATGCCTTAAACATGAAACAATATTTGTATTGATTTTGATTGGTTTCGGCATGAATTTTTATCTTAAAGGATTACTAACTAATCTTTTCAAAAACTGGTAAGTTTTTTGTAAAAAGTAAAAAAAAAACCTGCAAAAATGCTGCAGCGAATTCCAATCTGCCTCACCTAGATCAAAATAAGAAAAGCTCACGCTTATATTCAAGAAAAAATGTATTTTATTTGTTAATGATTTCATTTTATTGCAAGAATTTGGTTATCAACGAAGTAAGCGTTTATGCAAGTTTTTCCAATTTAATAAAATAATTCCTAATATTTTCAAAACAAAATATCTGCTGAGTTAATTTATCATGAAACTTCATCTTTAGCAGAAATTTGAAAAAATATCTTTATATGCTCATCAGTAGTCTTCTGATTTTTTTTAACCTTTTCGACTAGGTAGTTATTGATTTTAAATCGAAAAACCTTAAAGAAAAAGTAAAGGGTAATCGGTCAAAATTTGGTCAAGGGAAACGCGTTTAAATCGGTGAAATCGTTTGTTTAAAAAATAAAATTAAATTTCTTTTTCAAGTTTAATTAGTATAAAATTCAGGAAAAATATTCAGTTCCGCTTTTCCAAATCCGAATTCCCGAACCTTACGCTTAACCCCTGCCATCAGATTTTGTACAGACACCTTGTCCACCTTCTTCGCCGCAGAAAGCCAGTTTGCCTTGAACTGCTGCTTGTCCTTAGAAGTTTTTTAGTCTACTTTAGGTTCCGCTTGACAATAGCCCAGTATTTGTCAATTGGGAGGAGCTCTGGCGTGTTGGAAGGGTTCTTGTCCTTGGGAACCACCTGCACGTTGTTGGCGGCGTACCACTCCATGACCTTTTCCCGTAATGGCAAGATGCCAAATCCGGCCAAAACAGTACGGAACAACCGTGTTTCTTCAGGAAAGGCAGCAGACGTTTATTCAAACACTCTTTCACGTAAATTTCTTGGTTGACAGTCCCGGAAGGTATGAAAATACTGCTTTTCAAGCCACAGGTACAGATGGTTTGCCAAACCAGATATTTCTTCGCGAAATTTGACAATTTCATGTGCTTGAAAATATCTGCTACCTTTCCCCTTCCTTTTGCCGTATAAAACTCCTGCCCCGGAAGCTGCTTGTAGTCGGCTTTGACGTAGGTTTCGTCGTCCCTTACCACGCAGTCAAACTTCGTCAGCCTCGTCGTGTACAGCCTCCGCGATCGCGCTTTGGCCGTCGTATTTTGTTTATCATCGCGATTTAGAGTCACTACCTTCTTGTAAGTCGATAATCCGGCTCGTTTTTTGGCTCGATGCACGGTTGTAGACAATACACCCAGCTTATTTGAAGCATCTTGGAGAGAGAGGTTAGGGTTTCGCTTGAAACTACCGGCATCTCTCTTTGTCGTCTCAGCGGCTTCCGGTTTTCGATTTCCCCCCGATCCAGACTTCCTGGCTGTCAACAAACGTTCCCCAAACACTTTAATTACATTTGTAACGGTTGATTTGGCAACTTTTAGCGATTTTGCCAGCTTTGCGTGCGAGTAGCTCGAGTTTTCGCGATGCGCGAGCAAAATTTTGATACGCTGCTCTTCTTCCTTGAACGGCATTTTGACAACTGAAGAGTGAATTCCAAAATCAAAATAGGAGCAACATTCTACAGACACACACTTTCAAAATGAGGGATGTTAAGGTTTTTTAAATGCAAAATTGAAAGAAATACGTCAAGTTGATATTGACCAAATTTTGACCGTATCACCCTTTAAGCTAGGCAGTATTTTAAATTAGAAAAACCCCAATAAAGCTTAGTTCTTTTAGAAATGGGACAGTAACGAATGCGTGTATCCAAAACCATTCGTTTGATTGAAATACTTTCTATGGAGAAAATTAAGGTAATCTTATGATAATTCATGAAAAGAAATTGAAAAAACATTTATTATTTTTTGTAAGAAAAATTTCTACTTTATTCTTGGTACCTCCCATCAGCCGGCGCACACTTTTTTCAGTCATGATGTTGATCAGTTTTTCCAACTTTATCTAATCTATTCTAGATGGCTGCATCCTTCTCCTTAAATTTATGCTACTTTTCAGTCCAATAATTCTCTTTTGAAAGAAACTGAGGGCAATTTTGTGGATACAGCTGTTTCGAAATTAATAAAACTTGTTTATTTTTGAGCCACTTAAAAGTGTTTTAATGGAATTTCTGCTGGTAAAACCAGGCAATAACGAAGCAAAACCATCATGAGATTACAATTAAAGGCTACATACGAGATAACTCTTTTTAGGCTTTTGAAAACAGCAAAAACGAAAGTTTTTTTTTACAGGAGCACAATTTTGGCAAAGCATTAAATTTTATACAAAACAACCAGCTAAAGCATACTTTAATATGCTAAGGACCATAACCACGAGTAGACCTGTTATGGGATTCAAACGCCGAAATTTGTTCGATACACGGTTTTTCATAAGTTTTGTCGTCCATCAGAAATCATTTGTCTCATAGCCTCGGTACCGACTTCACAGATTGCGAGCTCTGGAACTACCAAAAATGTGTTGTTTGAAGTTATGTTTAAATGACTCATAACGAGGCAACATTTTCATCTTATCGGAGAAAAAAATTGCTGGAGATTGTTACCGTTGCGATATTCAACTCGGTAAAGTTTTCCTAAAATTATTATTTATTTGTTTATTTACTTAAATTATTTGTTTATTGTTCTATGTTACTTCATTATTTTAATTATTAGTTCATCAGAGCAAGATAGATTTAGTTCAATAAAATACAGGACTCACAAGAACACAACATGTTAACACAGGTACACTGAAACAAACACACAAAATGCTGTACTAGAACGGGTATAAAAGGAACGCACAAATTAAAAAAGGTATTAGTCCAGATGTTAAAAAAAGTGGTATAATCGGCCTGATGAGAGGAAAACTACCAAAAGTAAAACTAAAAAGATCTCTTTCCGCTTTGATCGCCAAGATAGCCAGACTGCGTATCAAGAGGACTTAACCTAACAATAAAAGGGTTGAACTTATAGAAGTCTAAATAAAAGTTCATTAAAGTCCGATAGCGGAAAAACACCAGTGCGCAGTTGAGAAGAGCGAATCAGGTAAAAGTGAAGATCTTGGTAGCCCTTGCAGAAGTTTTATCGGCCTTTTATCCACCAGGACCCAAAACCTAAGAGCATATGCTTTATGCCCTCCGGGACCAACTAGTATCGGGGAGGTTCCAATCTGGTACCGCGTTTCTGCAGTTTGGACCACTTTGGCAGACAACCACCCACCGTAATACAGGATCGAATCCCGAAGGGAATCCACTATTTGGAAGGCTGAACGGAATCCCACATCCGTTCCGGCCTGAGGAGCTGACAAGGAATTGGCAAAGTTACCGCCAATTCTTTTCAACTGCCTAGCCACACCCCAAATACCCGTAGCGTTCCGAAGGAGTAGCGTCAACAGCAGCAAAGGCCGGCCCAACGAGACACACGCCACACAAAACACAAAGGTAAATTAATAAAAACACATAAAAAGCGTGTAGAGTGTAGAGTGTTTGATCCTTTCCGAACGGTCCTTGATCAGCAATTTTGTGAAAGCCGACCTTGAGGAGCTCCGTTCCTGCTCAAGATCGAGCTAGCCAGAAAAGAAGGCCTTGTGTGCCCACCCTCCACTGAGTCTCCAGAGGAACGACCAGGGACTCGAGGGCTTAGGTTTGGCCCCCTCTGGTCCAGACGGTAATAAGATTTCAGTGATCTACAGTCTACACTTAGTTTTCTGCTTATTAAATATTAAAAATTCTGATAAGAGACTTGACTTCCCTGATGACCCTTAACCGTTGCCGATAAACGAGTTGCCGATCATGTGCTTTACTACAATGCTCGATTTGAGCTTTGTGGACATTTTTGACAGTGTTGCATTCTTTTCCATCACTCAAACACGGTAATTCTATGAATAATCAACGGTTTTGTCAGCTATCAATTCGATAATGATAATTTTTGAAGGAAACTGTGCAGAATAATTTATTTCTTTTTTTTTGCATCGTATATCTCAAAAACGCGTGAATTTAAAATTTTGAAAAAAAAAAAATAGGTTGGTTAGTAATTTTCACAGACGCTTCAAGTACAAGTAAAGGAGCTATCAGTAAGTGAAGGTGTCCCATTTCTAAAAGAACTAAGCTTTATTACGTTTCTGACTATGATGTTTTATTTAACTCTTAAAAAAAAACATATTGAATGCTTAAATTTGTGAAAAAATCAATATTGATGATTTTGTGATAAATCCAAACCAAAACACGTGAAGTGGACATTCAAACAAGTTATCTATATATCTACTATTTCCGGTTTATTGAAGGGTATTTTATGAAAATTAACGATCAATCACAGGAAAATTTGCAGAAATTAGTTCAATTTCAGAAGTGATTCGCGGGCCGCACAATAGGGTTCTGAGGGCTCAACTCCGTGTTACAGTATCTCGAAAAGCTATAGTAATGTTCTCTTCAATAAGGCTACCCAAGAAACTAAAAGTCTCGTTAAACAGATCAAACACAGCTTAATCACCATAATGTTGGCAACCAGACGCATCTTTTGATCCCAAAAGTCTCAGCGAGTTAGGGGAAAACTGTACAGAATGCACCAGTCAAGCATTAACGATATTTACAGCGCTTCTTATAGCTTAAGAATAAAATTGAACATTTACGAACGTTGTTATTGCTGAACTTATTGAAAATTTCGCTTTTTAAAACACACTTTCAGATATTTTTAAAGGTAAAACGCCTTCAGGTAAACAACTAAATTCAATTTCTTGGCTGATGTCGAGGCAAATTGGTGCACCTTTTAAACTTGAATAAGGACGAAATTTGTTATAATTATGCATTTATATCGTAATTTGGGAGTCAGCAAATGAAAAGAATGACATTTCGTTTTTTCCTCTCTGCTAATATCATTCAAAATTTGATGGCAAAACAAGTGGTCTTGCAGGAATTCTGCTTTAATTTTTAAATGATTGTTTTTTTAAAAAAAAGTGGTTGGAATGTAAGTGAAATTGAACAATATATTTACAGTCATCTGAAAGTGTACACGAGTAGTTTGGTTTGCTATAAAATCTTTTATAATAAACATAAAAAATTACAAGTTTTACGCAAATTCGATTAATCTTTCTCATTGAACGAATTAAAGAATGAACTTTTTACCAAATAAAGGATTGATAAACTTATTTGCCACGCCAAAATAAAAAATGAAGAAAAGCACGATTCGAAGCCATAGGATAGCGTTTTTTTTTTAGAAATAATGCGTGAGCCACTTTGCATGAAACAAAAGAAAGTCATCGACTACCTTCAATGTTTTTGTAAATATTTTTTTCAAAAATCCTTAAAATAGTGCTATAAAAAAAATGAGGTTTTCACAATAATATAGGTATTGCTCTCTAGTAAAGCGTCGGCTAAATGACACAACATACTACTTCCATAGTTGATGATACTAGCTTATCTCTGGTTCCGACTATTTAAAAAAAATGGTTTTTGGAGTATGCAGGAGTGAGAGGTTGCTAGTTGAACTTAAAGAGTATCTAACTAACAATCCTTCCCTTTTCCCCATTGACTACTAGGACGTGGCCGGCGCCGTTATTAATCAGATAAATCATATAAAAAAGGGAGAGCATCAGTTTTGTACAATGAGAATGGCTGCTAATCCCAAGCACCATTCTTTTGGACTTTGTGCAAAATTGATGGCCTCGATTAATCACGGAGTAGCAACCATTGGCGACGTGGAACTTGTTCTGCTTAGCCACGCCAGCGATCATGGAATTCGAAATCTATAGTTTGAAATCAAATGTAAAAAATACTTCATTCCTCTAAAATCGATTTAAAAACAAAAACCTGTAAATTAAGCATTTCGAGTTCAATGATTAAAGGTGGATATGAGTAGTCAAACAAGCTAAGCTACAACATACTACAATTTGATAAAAATACTTAACCAATCTTCATATTGATAGCATAAAAAAAAGTTTATTGTGCCCACACTTCACAACCTATTGATTTTTCCTATGAAGAGTTCAATCCAGGTTTTGTACCACCCTAAAGATCTTTGACAAAAGATTTTTTTATCATCTATAAAACACTTTATTTTACCTACATTTCTCTAACCTCTCATTTAATGATGTTTTTTAATGAGAAAACTCTGATGTTGGTAATAGCGTATGTATAAAGAGAAAAACTTACTATTCAAAACCATACTATTCATTGTAACCAATGACCTCTTTTTTTCAAGGAAAAAAGGGTATGTATCAAATTGTCACTTGGAAAATGCTCAAGGACTTTATTTTAGACAATGAAATACAAATGAATTTCATAAAAAAAACTTTAAAAATATTTTGCGTTTCAATAACAATAAAAAAAAGACAGGCTAATATCATGTGGTAATTCACATTAAGTATATTTAAAAATAAACAGAATGAATTCAATTTTATATCATTTTGAAAATATGTTTATAAAAACTTTTTTTATCAGAAGAGTTACCTTACTAAGCGTCTTAATTTGTCCCGCTTTTGCTTGAAACATATCTTTCTCTTTTATAATCTCTCAATCAAAATGTCCTATTTTCTAACATTTATTTTGGAAAGCTAACTTTAATATAAGAATTTGTCACATAGAGCATCAGTATCCGTGGTCCAAACAGTCGGTTTAGACCCAAATTCGGACCAAAGCAACCGCATCTGTGGTCCATTATACCCGTTTCAACTCAACTTGTTTTTAGAACCGGTTTAAGGATTGATCCAAAACTGATGAGATTTGAATCCAATTCGACGTAAATAGTTCTAAGCCGCGTTTGAACGTTAATGAAACACGAGTGGAGTTGCTATTTTTTTCATTTATTATTATTTCGTTGGTTCAATTCTTGTAAATATTAGACCCAGAAATAGACCACGGAAACAGGTGCTCTTAGGTACATCTGAGCATCTTGAGATGTTTTTTTTTAAACAAAAATGCATAAATTTTAGCCATTGTTTATTTGATTTTTGTAGTCAGAGTTTAAATTAATGATACAAATATTTTTTATTCGGCTCTATTGGAGAAAAAGTTTCTTGAAAGAAGAACGAAATGAAAAAAATGAAAATTTTGCACGAATAGATAAGACAAGATAAACAGAAAGACTACCGGTTTTGAAAAAAAGCAAAGTGTATTTTTTGAAAGAAAGAAAGATTATAATTTTCGTTTAAGATTAACGAAATCACCCTTACATTTTTCTTCATTTCCAAATGTGTTTAATCGAAAAAATACTTGCAAAAATACTGTTTCTCAAATACTTATTAACTTTAAGACAAAAATGTAAATGACTTTAAACATATTATTGGTTTATTCATTTGGATTGATTTTTGTCAACAGTTATCGGGTCCTTGGTAAAGGTTCAAGTTTATTTAAAGTTATAAATATCATTATTGTTTTGTATCACAAAAATGCATGTCAAACATCACATTTCATCTAAAATTTTTGTTCATTACACAACGCTGTCAGGAAATATCAAAGATGATTATGATTAATTTAAAAAGAACAATAAAATGGTATCAAGTTATCCATTTCTCACCTTTTCCTGCTTATGCAGCGTGCGTTGCGAAACATTAGAGATCTTCTCGTTGAATTTGTCAAGTTCTTCTATATATTACCTTTTAACGTGATACATATATCGAAACTTTATTGAAGTTTATAATAATGAATTCAAATTTATTCATTGCAGTGAGGCCTATAATTGGTAAATACATATATCATTGTAGTACATTCCAGCTCAAAATTGATTGTTTTTGCTGGAATATAAAAGGTCCACATCACACAATAAAAAAGTTTCAAAAAATTTGTTTTCAATTTATTTTTTTCCACAATAATTACTCGATTCATGTTATCAATTGAAGCGCATCAAATTTTCACGTTCAAAGCCAGAAACATATTGTCATCTCATAAAATTACAAAAAAAAATCGGTCAAACCGTATGGCCCTAACTACAAACAATAAACAAACAAAAAAAGCTCCAAAAGCTTTAGAAGAACGTATTTAATCCAATATGATGAAGGCAGTAAAACTGGCATTCGGCCCGCTCAAATAAAATCTTTTTACGAAGTGAAACTTGAGCGATCATCAATATCCTATCAGTAATTTGTCGGATATTCGTAAACAGCTGTGGCGCAACAAATTGCATTTTTTATGTGTCGTCATCCGGGGGAGTAGAGTTTGAGTTTGGTTTTATTGCGTTCCGTTTAGTAGGTTTTAAGGTAGGGTATGAGGTCTGGTGTTGGATCTACACTGATGACAGTTTACAAAAAATGAGTGTAAAATATATAAAATATTGGTTTAGAAAATAATTATGTAGCGTATATAGGCGTAGCGCAATTTTTCAGTTGATGCGTAGTTGGACCATTATTGGTGCCAGGTTTGTATTCATTCGGCATCAAACATAGATTTTTTTTCCGTTTGAATGGGTCAGTCTTCATTCAGGAAGCTATTTTGAGTTACTTGACCGGACTCCTGGGATACTTGGGCAAAGCATGAAAAAAGATGTATCTTATAAATTGCAGTAAACATCGTTTTGTTGCTCTGAATGATTAATGGTGACTGTTAAATTTAAAGAACATTGTAAATATTCTGAAAAACAAATTTGTATTAGGAATAACAGATTTACTTGGAATCCAGATATAATAGTTCTCACAAATTTGACACAAAAACTCTGAGAAAAAAAGCTTTAATTACACAAACTTTTTTTTCAATGACTAGGTATTAAACACTGCTATTTGTTGACCAAAAAAGCCAAAACATTTTTCTTGTATGTTAAACAAGTGGATTGAGTTCTTATTGTGTTTATTATTTCAAAATGTATCCTGTTCAATTTCTGCGAAAAAAAATTGTTTTGAAAACAATTGTTAAAAGAAATTCAAAATTATTTGTCAAAACTTTTGTTATCATCCTTGTCATCTTCTATCTTTCTTTTTCTACTGTAATTTTTTAAATTTACAACAAGTTTTGATTCTTTTATGGATCGTCTTGTCTTTAAACAACATAACCCTATATAAAATCCTATTGAATATACATAAATATTGTTAAGTTATATTACAAAAGTTGTGCAAGTGATTGGTAGGTACTCATACAGGTATTAAACTGCTACAGGTTAGAAATTCGAGTAGATATGAAAAAAGCAATAGGTGGTATGAATAAGAAAATAGCAATTGCTTCGATAGCTTTTACTTAGCTCGAACTTTAGAATGGCAAAATTTAAAGGCATTTGCTCAACTAGATGTGAAAAAGCAGACTAGAACATTTACTTTCAACCAGCTCCGGATTAAAAATATGCATGCCATTCGAAGTATTTGACTCACGAAACTCCTCGAAAATAGCAAAAGCAATTACTAGAGCTTTATTCATACCAGCCAATGTCTGTTTTGCAAAACTCTAGAAAAAAACGCTTTTTTCTCAGCAACCTTAGAAATTCTAGCAAAATTTGTAGTTTAGAATCGTTTAGAAATCAATTTCCAACCAAAGGACTTCGACACTTGATCAGTTTAACTTTCCAACGCGTGGTTGTCTCGTGTAGTAATATTTCAAAACAGGGACCCGGAAAGCCTCACCGGAATAAATAGCGAAACAGCGCCGCTTATTAAATCGCTAGCTCATTCAAAGTTAGCGATCGCTAATTAAATACGCTAAATGTGCCGAAAAAGTTATCGCTTTAAGCTTAAAGCGCTAATCGCTAATCGCTAACTGTTGATCACCATTAAGCTCGAAACAAATAACAAATTCTTCTTTTGTCACGCCCTCCCCCCTTCGATTTTTCCACTTCTTCAAGGGGTAATAAATAAAGTTTAAGCATTTCATTTAAAATTTTATACATTGAAATTTTCATACAATTATATAAGCAAAACCAAAACTGTCTCTATCTGTGTTCTACAAATAAAAAATAAAACAAATTCTCGAACAATTACAATAGCAAATGAACAGAATGTGGAAGATGGGAGCTATATTTTTTTTATTTGATTGATTTTGATTGTAAATTTACTCGATTTATCGGTTTTGTACAAAGTAGATAGTATGCAATTTTTTGTTGTTTGTTGCATTATTTTACATTATCCTCATTTAAAATCGTCAACCCTTTTCCCCTTTTTCAAACTTGCAGGAGCATTGTCAAACGTGAATATTTATTATATTATATTTATTCGTTGAGTACCACTTATCATAGTTTGGACACCTTACCTCAGAGGTGACCTCAGAGCCCATTTTGTTCCACAATCTCTTCATCTCTGTTACATCCCGAGTCGTCCTACCATTCTTCTTTATCTTCTGCTTGACAATTGCCCAAAATTTTTCGATAGGGCGGAATTGAGGGCAGTTGGGTGGGTTGATGTCCTTTTCGACAAAATCCACCCGTTGTCCCGATACCACTGTAGTACCACTTTGCTGTAGTAGCAGCTTGCCAAATCTGGCGAAAACTTTACTGGTCCTTTGTGAGATCTATTGAACGGAAAAATACATTTTTCAGGCACTCCTCCTTGTACTTTTCGGAGTCCATGGTCTTGTCTTTCACAGAAACTGGGTTTATTCGTCCGCAGCTGCAAACACCTTGCCAGATCAAACACTTTCTTGCAAACTTAGCGACAAAAACGAATTCAAACTTGCCGGGGACATCACCCCGGCCAGTGCAGTGCACCATTGCAGTGGCTTTATAAAATTTTTAGCCTGGAATCTGTCAAAAATCCATCACGTCGGGTTTTTGACGTGGGTGACCAAAATTAATTTTCTTCTCGCGGCTTCCATCACGTGTTTTTTGAAACAAAACGAATCGTAATGAAATTTTCAGCACTGATAGAGGAAACATTTCCAAACAAATTACTGTCAAAACTTTCCAGATCCGACAACTAGGAGCGCAATGGTATAATAAACAGTGCGTTCAGATTTGTCATGATCCATGCTTTAGTAGGGAGTGCTATTTTCTGAGCGTGTAGCAAAAATGGAAAAAAATATTAGTAGGGGAAAGTCGGGTAAGACGTACACCCTAAGGTAGAATCACAATAGAAAACCAGATATTGCTCAATACTGATGTTATGAAATCGCTTGGTACATCTTTGTACCTGAAAATGATCACATTTTCATATGTGATGAAAGAAATTAGAGAAACATGAACTATCAAAGAACGAAAGAACATAAGCCGTAAATATCATGAAAATTTCGAAAAAGATACAACGGCTCACCGACAGGACTTGAACCTGCAATCTCCGCTTCGGTACAACGGCGCGTTAGCCAATTCCACCACGGTGAACGTGATGGAACCGGCGAACACGAGCAATCGAGCTCTGCCGATCAACTGCTGGACCTACTATCGAAACACCATGTATATCCCGCATGTGATCTTTCCCTCTATTGATCTCTCTTGTTTCTCTAACCCCACCCATCGACTCGGGATTTTAGCCGAGCGAGCACATGGTCGATTGCTTCGGGTTTGTGCTCGCTCGGCTAAAATCCCGAGTCGATGGGTGGGGTTAGAGAAACAAGAGAGATCAATAGAGGGAAAGATCACATGCGGGATATACATGGTGTTTCGATAGTAGGTCCAGCAGTTGATCGGCAGAGCTCGATTGCTCGTGTTCGCCGGTTCCATCACGTTCACCGTGGTGGAATTGGCTAACGCGCCGTTGTACCGAAGCGGAGATTGCAGGTTCAAGTCCTGTCGGTGAGCCGTTGTATCTTTTTCGAAATTTTCATGATATTTACGGCTTATGTTCTTTCGTTCTTTGATAGTTCATGTTTCTCTAATTTCTTTCATCACATATGAAAATGTGATCATTTTCAGGTACAAAGATGTACCAAGCGATTTCATAACATCAGTATTGATTTCTACAGAGCAACACCTCCCTGTGTAACTGGTCTGCTCGGAACCTTGAGCGGCACTGATTGCTTCTTCATCTGACCGTAAGTTGCGGCAAACCCGAAGCAATCGACCATGTGCTCGCTCGGCTAAAATCCCGAGTCGATGGGTGGGGTTAGAGAAACAAGAGAGATCAATAGAGGGAAAGATCACATGCGGGATATACATGGTGTTTCGATAGTAGGTCCAGCAGTTGATCGGCAGAGCTCGATTGCTCGTGTTCGCCGGTTCCATCACGTTCACCGTGGTGGAATTGGCTAACGCGCCGTTGTACCGAAGCGGAGATTGCAGGTTCAAGTCCTGTCGGTGAGCCGTTGTATCTTTTTCGAAATTTTCATGATATTTACGGCTTATGTTCTTTCGTTCTTTGATAGTTCATGTTTCTCTAATTTCTTTCATCACATATGAAAAAGCAGATATTGCTATTTTCATCGCAGTTTTTTTGCAGATGGACAGTTTAGATTGTTTGCTATCGCATTAACCACTGGAATTAGTAAATTTCCTTCATCAAGTCATCTAAAAAATGCTTGCAAATTACACTTTTCAAAAATGGTCGTGTAAAACGGACACTGTTCTGAAAAGGTACATTTTGCCGCAAAAGTAGCTGTAAATGTAGATATTTTTGTGAGTTAAGTATAAGAAAACGTTTTTTAACCAAAATGGAACCAACTGGTCCGAGTCCAGAAGCGAAACAGTGTGGTTTCGGAATTTCGTATTTTATAGGCGCTTTCTTCACCGGAGGTCCTGCTTTTACAGTTTATATGGCCTGTTTGAGATGTTGAGTGCTTTTCGACCGGCAATTGCTCTTGCCAAGATCTTCCGAAGGCATATGGAGGATCGAACCGATGAAAAATTCAAAATACCTGGAGAAACTTATGTGTCCGTTTTACCCGACCTTGAGGTGTCCGTCTTACCCGCCTTAGCAACTTTTTTATCTAAACGATTGATGTTCAAGCCCTTTGACCGGAAATCGCTGATTTTTCGTCATATGGTTAAAAAGAAGCCTAATAAACACTCTTCCTTTGAAAACGGTTGACATTTTTGAAAATTTTGCGAGTTATGAACTATTTTATGAGGAGAGAAAATTACATCAAATAATGGATTCTCAAAGTTTTTGTTTGTTTTGTTTACTATTATGGGACCTTGCTTGCTATAAGGGTCTCGAAAGTATTGATACACTCAGGCAAACATATTCTCATCATTAGATTAGTGCCAAACATTGTAATTCTTGAAATATTGAAAGTGTCCGTTTTATCCGCTGTGTCCGTCTTGCCCGACTTTCCCCTACCGGTAACGACACCTAGTGGCTCTAAGCTAAGTTAAAAAAATGGCGTTGGATCATTTGAAATCACGGTTGATTCTTACACAAGCTTGGAGCTCCAGCCCGACCTCTGCTTCTCTGTTTTCCTAGGTAAAATATTTTAATATTCAGTGGAACTTTACCGGAAAAAGCTTTACTTTAGGCGCACTAGACGTCACTATATTTTTTCTACTTATAGTGCCGCAAAGTGCTATACACCCAGTTAATCTGATTTTTCCTTCACAGATTCCAGAGTTTATTTCTCTCCGCCACTGTGTTATCAACTGAGTGCCTCCCCTAGTCAGCTGATCGAATTGAGTGAGCTACCAAAGTGGAATAATTTTCTCAACTCATTTTCCTTCGCTCTCCAACGGCGAGCGGCGAGAAAATGCGAACTACTCACTTCCCTTCTTAAATTGAAAGATACAAACAGAGCGGAAATCAAGCGGAGGGTGGTTGTAAAATAACGTAACGCCTCCTCGTGGAGGCAGAGCTTCCGTCAGTAGCATTCGAAGATTTAGTCTGCCGTGAAAAATCACATGATTCGGTTTAGAGGTTGTCCCACTACTCTGGGAGCACAATTTGTCATTCGGCGAATCATCTCTCGTTCGGGTCTTTGGTTTGGGCTTGGCGCGTAACTACATACCTATTATTCTAGCCTTTGTGATTGCGAGGGCGGGAAAGTTTCTTTTAGGTTTTGCCGAGCCATGCACAAAGTTTTGGAGGAAAACTATGCAATCGGAATAGTTCGTTCGATGTGCAATTACTAGTTTCTAGTGCATTTTTGGGGGTAAAAGTTGTTTTCCGGATTTCCGATAACACGTGCGCTCAGTAATTTTCCTTGTGAGTGTTGCCGGATGGTGTTTTTGTAGTTATTTGGTGGCAATCTGCTATCGTCTGTGGCAAATAACGTTCGTTGTTAAGTGGTTTGCTGACCTAATTTCTCGACTCCAAAGAGGGAATGTCAACAACCGTGACATATCGCCTATTGTCAATCAGCCTTTGGAAGGGGAAGGGACGTCTCGTTTGAAGTGAAGTTCTGAAGTGTTATGGCCTTTGCTTGCGTATGGCAAAAGGAGGGATGCCGTAAACCATCATCATCAACACCAAAGGCAATGGCAGTAGCAGCGAGCTTTCCGACGACCAAAACCTTGTTTTTCATGCATCATTTCAATTGAGACGGTTGTTATTCGTAATCAAAAGGGAGGGCCTATTCAAACACACACACAAATACACGCGCGTATCACACAAATACATACCAATTCTCAACCGAACAGTTCGATAGATCTGACATTTTGATTACATTTGTGCCACAGTGTCGTCGCAGGATTCCCCTAACTAAATGGATAAGGATTCGCTAACGAGCGGCGTTGCTGCTAGCAGGTAAAGTTTGAGGCGATGAAAAATTACATTTCTCCCCAACGCGTCATCGTAGGTAATGTAAACGGGGTTGTGGGTGAAAGTTCACTGCCATTATGTTAGAGTGTTTTCCGAGGCGTCCGATAAGATCTTAATTAGAATTAGTTTAATTATGGATTGTCGAGATAAGCGTTGAACTTGACACTTGAGTTGTTCCGTAAAATGTGAACTTTTGTAATGTGTTTTTTCAATCAAGTCAGAAAATATATCGCAGCAAGGCAAAAAAAACTTGATAAGCTGTGAATAAGGGAAACTCAACGATAAATGACAAAGTGTTAAATATTTGAACTTTTTTTAACGGTAAAGCATGGATCACGCATAATCTGGACGCATTAAAAAGGGTCTATCTCGGAGCTATGTAAACGAAATAAAAATGTTTTGAAATAAAAATGTAGGGTTTTTATTGCACTTCGAAGAAAAAATAAAAAAAAAATTATTTCGATGTTGTTTTGATGAAATTTCAAACTTTTTGTCTAGAACCACTCATCATAGTTTGGACACTCTATTCACTGACCTCAGCGGCCATTTTGTTCCACAATCTCTTCATCTCTGTTGCATTCCGAGTCGTCCTACCATTCTTCTTCATCTTCTGTTTGACAATTGCCCAAAATTTTTCGATAGGGCGGAATTGAGGGTAGTTGGGTGGGTTGATGTCCTTTTCGACAAAATCCACCCATTGGCCCAATACCACTGTAGTACCTCCTAGCTGTAGTGGCAGCATGCCAAATCTGTCGAAAACTTTACTGGTCCTTTGTGAGATCTAATGTACGAAAAAAAAACCTTTTTAAGGCACTCCTCCTTGTACATTTCGGAGTCCATGGTCTTGTTTTTCACAAAAAACGGGATTTTTCGTCCGCAGCTGCAAATACCTTGCCAGATCAAACACTTTCTTGCCAACTTACCGGCAAAAACGAATTTGAACTTGGCAAGGACATCACCTCGACCAGTGGCTTTTTAAAATTTTTGGCCAGGAAGCCGCCCAAAATCAGATTTCACGATTTTTGAACCAGACCACGTCGGGTTTTTGACGTGGGTGTCCAAAATTAATTTTCGTCTCACGGCTTCCATTACGTGTAACATTATTGGAACAAAACGAATCGTTATGAAATTTTCAGCACTGATAGAGGAAACATTTCCGAACAAAGTACTGTCAAAGCATTCCAGATCCGACAACTAGGAGCGCTATGGTATAATAAACAGTGCGTCCAGATTTTGGATGATCCATGCTTTATTGGTGAATATAACAAGAAATTTAAAACTTTAGCATCTGAAGAAGACGTAAATACGTTTAATCTGAATGTGACTGTTATTCATAATGTAACCACTGAAAAATGGTCTTGTTTGTCGTTGCCACTCCATGCGGTAGAAGATGATAAGTATCTTGAATTTTTGGTATCCAAGCTAGGATTGGTCGATCTTGGATCGATCTTCGCGAGATCGATCTTTTGAACTCAAATTTTCGATTTTTTGGATCGATTCTTTAGCCTTGGGAAAATCGATTAAATGGGTTTATTTTCGATCCGATCTTTCGATTTTTTTTTTTAAATTTTTCCGGAGATTTTGAGATTTAGTTTTTTTTATAATTTTGAAACCTATACCATTCTTAAGACTGTGTTCCATTATTGATGTTCCCATGCCAGCAATATAATCGAGACTGGTTTAAAAAATAGCCTTTTTTACCGATATACTCTTTAGGAAAATCTGAACTTTTATAGAATGCTCAAGTAATCAATATTCACAAAATCTGGTTACTTGAAAGCTAACTCAGCCTTAAAGTTATCGTCAATATTCTATAGCATTTTTTTCAGCTTAAAAATTAAGTTCTTATCGAAACTTTCGAGTTTCACTGTCGATAATCGGTAGAAGACTTTTCAGCCTTCAAATGAGACCGCAATAAAAAGGATTTCTAGAAAAATCAAGTATTCAGTTTTATCTACATTTGAATTATTACATTCCTCAAATTAATATTTTAATATTGCTTCTACTTCAATAAAACTATTCTTGAAAAATTTTGATGCTTGAACCTTGAGCCTTCCTGATGATAACTGAATAAGTGTAAATAAAAATCCGTAGCCTTTTCAAAATAAGCATTCTACCAAGTTTCATTCTACCTAATGGTTGAAATAAAATCAGTCAAGTTATAATATTTAGACTTATTTCTATCTAACGCGCTTATGATTTGAACTTGAAAGTATGTCGTATAGAGAAACGGATCATATTTATTCTGTTTTATTTTATACTAGCTGATTTTACCCGGCCTTGCTCGGGTTCACAAAAGATATTAATCAAAATGAGTCGTTTGATTTTTCGATATATTAGAAGCTTTATATTCATGATTTTAAGAAATTGGGCCCATGTTTGGCCACGTAAGTTTTGTAAGTCTTTTAAAAGTTTTTATTGAGATTATTCACAGTGTTTATCGATTTCATTTTTTTAGAAGAAGCTTATAGTTTTAAGGATTATGAATTGAATTTCAAAATAATTTCCTTCTTCTCTATCACAAAAAACTTTAATCTCTTTTGGAGACTATCCCACTTTTCAAGATGGATGATCTCCCTGTACAATGGTATATTTAAGTTTTATTTAATTAAAAATTTCTAAAAACACTTCCGAACCTTGTTGAACCATGTTTAAGACTCATTTGGCATGTTTTCAATTGTACGTTTGCTTTTTTCGCTTTTTTAATTTAAATCTGATTTTCTTAAATGTGAAAGTTGCACTAAAAGTTTCTTGGAGTTATCGAAAAGAAATCATCTCTGAACCGAAATAACCATTTAAATGTTATAGAAATGGTCTTATTTGAGTTCCATTAATTATTTTGAAGAGTGATCAATGTTAAAATTCTTTGAAATCATTTGTTTGAACTCGCAGTACCAAACGGTTTTTTTTTCAAAATTGGATGGTAGAATTGAACACATTGATGACCAAAAATAAATCAAAAAGTATAAATAAATTGGCCAATGAAATAGGATTGTATAAAACTAAAAACCTCAGATTGTATTATCTAATCAATTTTCTAATCCCCCATTTAGATTCCCCGGCGGCTATTAAAGCGTTGAAATTGCAGCCTTCATCATACATATATGTAACTCTGAATCTAATGATTTTTTCTTTCTCTATAAGGAATCTTTAAAATTTGAAAATGGTTGGTTAAAAGCTGGAGTTTATGAAAATCGGTTCATTAGTTTTTCAGCATTCAGTCCAAATAGTTATTCAGCTGAAGAAGCCAATTCACTGTTGACTGTTCAATCCACTGTATATCCTTGTAAACTCTCAAAGCCCCCCAGCGGGGCGGTAGGCAGCACATTGAAAATCACTACAATTTTAGTCAATATATTCTTTACAGGATATTTGTAATTTTCAATACAAAATGTAGGCTCATTATTGCATCCAAATATCTCGTACCGGTACCACGTGTTTTGAACAGTAGAAGGAAAAAACACCCGCCAAAATTTTACCTTTCAAATCTTTGATGCTCAGCAAGCTTTGATTTGCTTTCCAGTCCACGTGAACTCTTGATGGTTGTTTCTAATGCCCGGCCCATAGTGATGGTGAAAACAACCCCGCCAAAGGGAAAAAATGGGTTCTGAAAAATGGGTGCCATGACTTTTGATTTGTGGGAAAAAAACGAAAGTTCTATGGGAGGGCCCCTTTTCTCAGGTGGGAGGGGCTCGAAACTATTACCAAAACCTTCCCATGATCCAAACACATAACTGTACCAAGTTTCAGGCTGATCGGTTAAGCGGTGTGGATTTGTATAAGGTGCATACAAACAAACATATATAGTCCAACTCATCTTTATATTATGCATACAGAAAAAATCCAAAATATGAGCGCTAATAATCATAGCAGCTTTGCCTACTAGCGACACGTCGCATACGTCGCGACGTTGAAAATAATAACGACGCACCGCAAGTTTCTTAGCAGACCTGGAGCATGCGATTGATGCCCTACGGAAAATATACAATAAATAACATAAACATTGTTCGAGTACTACATCGAAATCGCCTACTGGACTTAAAAAAGAAAAACAAACCTGCGAATGACAGAAATCTCGCTAGTAAAAAAGCGTCGCTAGTCCTACTGTCGCTATTCGGTTTGGTGCTATACACATAATATATTAGAAGATGTCATATTCATATACACTCAACCAAATTCATGAAAAGTTTAACATTCTGATATTGAATAAGAATTTTTTTTTCACTTTCAAATGTATGGATTTTCCTGTCGAATTTCACTTTTTACTTCAGCATAAAGCATCCCTCAGGCAACACCCCTCACGAAAATTTGAAAGATCGATCTTGCAGAGATCGATCCTTTTGCTTCGATTTTTTGGGGGGATCGATCCTGGAACCATTTAGCTGAATCGATCTCGGGAATCGATCTTTTCCAGAAGATCGAACAATCCTGTAGCACATCATCTCGATTGTGCTAATCGTCATCACAATTGTCACAATCGTCATCGGTGCCACATCTAGGAACCCGATAAATTATAGCAAATTTGTAATCTGTACACAATAGAAACACACACACTAAGGAACACACACTTGATCCAAATTTTGATTTCAATAAAACACACATCCAGTTTAGGCTTACAACTCAATCAGAGCACATCATTTCATCCTGATCTGAAAACCCCAAAGTTGATAAGAGTGCCTAAAGATTGGTGACCCCAGACAAAAACCGAAATCGTATCTCGTGTCTCGCTAATTCATACTTATTTTCGGTCGATTACGTGCACGCGAAATGGAGGATAATAAATCCAACAGCACCTCGAATCTGCAGCCGGTCGTTGAAACGATACACGCGCCGCGGCTTAATCCACCCAATATGGCCGACGCGAACATCGAAACTTACTTCATGTCACTGGAGTTCTGGTTCGCAGCCTCTGGAATCGGGCCGCAACATGACTCCCGTAAGTTCAACATTGTGATGGCACAAGTGCCCCCAAATAAGTTGACCGAACTGAGGTCGATTATTGAGGCCACTCCAGCAAGCGATAAGTACACCTACATTAAGACGAAGCTCATCGAGTATTTCGCCGATAGTCAACAGCGGCGCCTGCAACGTGTTTTGTCGGATATGCCATTAGGGGATCTAAAGCCAAGTCAACTCTACAACGAGATGAAACGAGTTGCGGGTAATTCCCTAGCCGACACTGTATTGGTTGACTTGTGGGCGTCTCGATTACCTCCGCATGCTCAAGCCGCAGTTATTGCATCGAGAGGCGACACGAACGACAAAATCACCATTGCTGACGCCATCGTGGATTCTATGGGACTACGAAAAATCCACGCCATCGAATACAATGGACCAAATTCAGCAATGGCGACTTCACATGGTGCAGAGACAGCAGCTAGCGATCCGATCCAGGAGCTTAAACGGGAAATCGCTGAGCTCTCCAAAAGGCTTGATAAAGCGCTACCCATTCAGCGGAATATACGCAGTCGGCCGCGTTCCCGTTCTCGAGGAAATGAGCAGCAGTACCCTCGCCAGTCAAGAGAGCCATCGGTTGGGTTGGGTGTGCGTATTGTGCAAACAGTCATATTATGGTTCACCGTAAAAATATGCAAGTTGTGCCAAAGAGAAATCCGAATATAAAATATTGAGTGTTTAATTAATGCGTTAAAAACACAAGAGATTCCAGTAACAATAAACCAAAAGAAGAGATAATGTGTTTGTAACTATTGCGTTCCCTTTGCGTTTCAGAGCAAAACAAGGAATGAAAAGTATTTATAAAAGTGTTTCAATATGACGGAATTTGTGTTTTGCAATAGAAATTTAAATTAATATCCAGAACTCAAAATCTGCATTCATAATTATAACACAAGAAAACAAAATTCATATTTTCCGAGGTGTTAACAACATTTATATAACACCACACTGAATGAATGTGATAAAGTTATCTTTTAATGATTACAAAATGATGATGACATAATTTCTCGCATCTTAAGCTAGTTTTCTAAGGTTCTTTTTTTTTTTTTTTTTTTTAATTTTTATATTAAGTTTGAAAAACCGAGTAAAAAATGTACAAATTTGAACATTTATCGATGCTGTAAAAAAACTTTACCCAGTATGACGGATTGGCTTGATAATATTACCCACAAACTTTTCACTGGTTTCGTCATACTATACCAACACTGTTTGTGTAAACATATTTTTCGAGCAATCACTCAATTTTTAAAATAAATATTTTTATAACTCAGTAAGGTGTCTGGGGGTACAACGCAACAAAATGCAAATCAAAGAAACACCTTGTAAATCTCGTTTCCATGTGCTTGACTTGAATATGAATGTTTTTCATCACGCGTTTGTAAACATCGAAATTTCATCTATCTTAACATTTATTTTTATGATTTCAGCTTGTAGAATTTTTCATAGTATTATTTAACCCCTAAATGTATACAGTATTCATATTTTCGGAAAAAAATTGTAAAATAAGTTTTTACAGTCCATAAAAATTTCTGCAATTGGTGTTCTCATGCGTAATTTTACCCAAAAGTGTAAAATTCGAAAAAGATCTATAAAAAAATGGTTTTAACTAAATGATCAATTTTCCTGAAGACTGTGTGTAATTAAGCGTCATTTCTGGGCGAAAAAGTCATAAAATTAAGTATGTTTCCACGTTTTGTAAAATACGGGAATTATAAAAACATTTTAAACCAAAATCAATCATGAATATTATTTATTGCACAAGTCAAAATACTTTTCAGCCTTCAACAGCGCTGTGAAATAGATCAAAATTTTCAGAAAAAAAACTTAACTAAACAAATCTTCCTTTTGCGATGTTAGCAATAATAAGCAATTTTCAGATAGAAAATGTAAAATATATTTTTTTCGAATCGTTGTATTTATTTTTAACAAGATTATCCAGACAAAATCTGTATCGATTTTTCGGAAATTTGCCACATTCTTCCCTATAATCTGTAGCGATCAATGAACAAAGGATAATGAATAGATCCTAATAATATTTTGTTGTTCATTAAGGTTACTTACTTTATCAGTTACTAGCTGATCCCATACGAACTCCGTTTCGCTTTCAACTTGGAATATGTCGTTAACACTTTGTATGAAATTCAATTGCTAAGCATTTTCCAGATGTACTTCCGAATTATTTGTTTAACAATAATTTTAAAAATGTTGGACGATCACTTTTTCTGTCTGCTACTAAATTTGTAATCAGGAATCAATTGACCGTTCCAAAAACCTCCGTGTATAAATTTCGACTCGATTGTTGCATAACAACGCAATTATTGCCGTTCCCTCGAAACTCCCGTGTGCAAATTTTCCAAGCAATCCATTGCATAGTAACTTCAATATTCCTTAAAACTTTGAAAAATTAATTAATAAGAACGACCCCTTTTGTCGATCCCTGGCAAAGCATTTGACATCTGAATTTGATTGCCCGTCCCTGAAAACTACCGTGTGCAAATTTTCATCACAATCCGATGTATAATAACAATGATATTGCAAAATTATTGAAAGGTTAATATGGACGACCCCCTTGGCCTACCCCTTACACTGAATTCAATACCTGAAATCCATCCCTCAAAACTCTCGTGTACCAATTTTCAATCTGAATTTGTTGTAAAATGACGACAATATCGCATTAACAAGTTAATATGGACGACCCCTTTGGCCAACCCCTGATTTCAATTTGGATAAGTGAAATCAATTGTTTATCCCTAATAACTTCTATGTGCAAATTTTCATCCCAATCCTTATACATCGGAAAAAAACGTCAATATCACTAAGATATTGAAAATTTAATATGGACGACCCCTTTTGCCGGCCCCTTACATTGAATTTGATACCTCAAATCGATTGCACGTCACTCAAGACTATCGTGTACCAATTTTTATCTGAATACGATGTATAATAACGTCAATATCTAAAAAACAGCGATATGTTAATATGGACGACCCCTTTGGCTGACCCCTTACACAAAATTTGACACCTCAAATCGAATGCTCGTATTTCAAAACACTCATGTGCAAATTTTCAACACAATCCGACGAAAAGTAACGTCAATATCGCCAAAACAATATTTGTCTTGTATGGACGACTCCTTTCAGAAGGGGTCATCCAAAAATCTGAAAACATTTTTCATCCTTCCTGGTCCTAATGAGCGTCCATGCCAAATTTCAGACCTCTAGCTTTTAAGACGGCTGAATCTATAGAGGACAAACAAACAAACAAACATACAGAAATTGCTTTTTATATATATAGATTATTGATCGATTCAACTCGAAATTGATTAGTTTTCAAATTTCCAAATGCCACAAAAATCGAATTTAGGACCAACAAATCTTCCAAAATCAGTTTGCCTATGTTTTAATTTTCCCTTGTGATTTTAAATTATCCTGTTATCAGTCAACTGTTTTTTTTTCGGCAACAAAGCATTCTATCAAACTAAACATTCTCAAGATGTTATACTGAAATTTGATTTACACTGCTGGAATTTTAAGGTCTACACCAATTATATTGCCAAAACTGCTTTCTGCTCATCCCCACAATATTATTTTAAGTTGAAATCCAGTTTAAGGTTTGATACTCTGCATATTTCAATTGCAATTTTTTAAGAATCTTCACTAAAGATTAATATTAAATTTAAAAATCAATCCTTCATTTCATGATTTTTTAATTTTAATTGAAAATCATCTAAAGTTTCGGAATTATGTGTAGACATAATGAAGATACATGAAGAAAACAAAAAACAAATTTTTCACTTTCACGATTTCATTCGTTTCACTACAATGAAAATTGTAATTTTGTATGATAACTTGAAATTCAAGAACATATCAATTAAAATGAAGTTCCAGAAACTTCGGAAACTGATTTTGATAATTTTACTTTCAACTAAATTTAAGGTGTTGATTTTTTATACTGATTTTTGATGGTTTTCAGAAGCATTTCCTTGTCATTTTCAAAAAATCGTAAGAAGGAAAAATGTTAGAAAAAATCTGTCACTGCCTCTTTTCCGATTTGAATTATGCAAAACCAAATGTGTTTTTTTAGTGGATTGAGGTCGGAACAAATATCAAACTTTTCTTTGTCCCCCTCTTTCCTTCGTTTATCCACAAATTATGAAGGGAGGAATAGATAAAGTTTAAGGTATTTTTTATGAGAAAATTGAAAAATTCTTCTTAAATTCAAACAATTCAAAGAGCGAAGGTCAAACTGTAGGAAGTGGGCATTGTATCACCTTTTGGAAACGAGACTATGTAAAATTATCGATCTAAAATAACTCGGTTTTTCGGTTTTGTGTAATGTAGATTTTATGTAAGTTTTTAGTATGCAAGCTTTGTCCAATCTGATCCAAGTAAATTTTGATTATGTTTTTTCATAATACCAACCCCCCGCCCTTCCCTGATCTGTTTGAACTTCAAATTGTCAAAGGGGTATAAGCGCCTAAGATGAAAGCCTTTTTTTGAAAAACGCGCTTTGTCGTTGTTGTGTTTTTCCATTTTCCCTATTTTGTTCAAAAAATTTTATTTTTCTTCCAAACGTAAAAGTATGTAGATAAAATTCTAAAATTTTGAAACAAATTCTCAATATAGTAGTTTGAAATATGAAGAATCGTTTGGCATCACAGACTTAAAATCGATCATTTTCGAACTTACTTAGTATATCAACAAACATTATCTTCTTGGTTTTTTGAAACATACATAGTTGCGATGATGACATTGTTTCATATTGAATCCCTACGAATAATGAAAGCCATCGTTCAACCGGCGATGATTTGCAAAAGATCTTCTTTTCATGAGAACATGCTTACCCGGTAAAAAATGTTAAATAAAACAATATCGTCTTCCAGAAACACACACGCATTCAAACGAGAGAACATTGTTTACATTGAATGGGATATTTTTCTATTCTTTGCAAACAACTCAGAAAATTCTTTCATGTCAACAGCACAAAAGTAAATGGTAAAGATACGGGTAGCGATGCGGTCTCCCAGCAAGAAAAGAAAAAGACCTTCCGTTTGCATACTGTGCGCTTAGACTATACAAGTAGGGTATGAAGGCAGACAAAATAAAACGTAAGAGAATGTAATGTCCTTTCTACTATAGGCAAATCTACGGGAAACCTTCGGCACGTTTAAGAAAATCCCACAGCCACTGAAAAACTTCCCACATTAGGGAGCGCCTCCTCTACGTTATACAAAAAAAAAAGCTGGCAAATGCCCGCTGCTTCATTTTCATACCAATCATCAGATGCCTCGCTTCCGGTTTTCCAGCTTCTTGAGGAAAAATCAAGAAAAGTGGGCAAGGAAAATCCTTTTCCTGCACTACACTACAGTCTGTTGTCCTACACGGCAGGGTGCTGTGAAAACTGGGTCAACTATTTAGGTTTAGTGTTGTTTCGTTTTCCTGCTTCATGTGTTTGCATACAGCTTTAGACTTAAGAGAAACGAGTATAAGAATCATGTTTCAGATTAACAAAGAAAAAACTTGAATTTGCTAGAGAATTTAATTTTATGATGGGGATCTGAGTAAGTTTATCGTGATTGAATAACAAATTTAAGATTAAGATTCTTGTGAAAGATTTAAAAATTCTCAGTTCGAATTTACAATGAAGGATCACGTTTGGGATTCATGTTTAAGAATTTGGGAAAAATTTCAGCTTTATTTTCCAAATTTCTTATATGTGATTAAAATTGAACACCAAGCCACTTTCAAAACTTTTAAAATATAAAACTGTTCTTCAACCATTTTACAGTACAATCAGTTTAAACCTCATAATCAAATCAAGGTGAAGTGTCGTAAATAAAAAAAAACATAATCAAATTTGACTCAATCAACAGACAGACAATACATGTAAATAAATAGGATAACAGCCTCCGCGAACAATACCAAATAGCTAGGCCATCGTTTCAAAGTTGCTGAAATTGAATTCCGCTCTTCTCGACAATGTTTACGGTTGTTTGAGTATTGCTATGTTCCTTTGAATGCTCCCACATTAGATAGCTTCCTACCCGTGCCGTTTTGTGCTCCCTTTTCAGCAATAGTCTTTGATGTAGGGAATTTCTAGCAAAGCAACCAAAGATAATCTTTCTTTTTTGTTTCTGTCGTTTTCTATTGGGTAGAACTAAGCTCGCGAATGTAGGCCAGACCAAGCTACACCAAGCGCGGCAAGAAGGGCTGTTTTCGAACTTCCGGACTTTTCTTCGTTTTACAAATTGAAACGTGCCGTGAATGCATTCTGTTGAATCGTTGTTTATCTGGAAAAGGGAATCGGTTATGGTTGAATCATGAATAGGTTGCTAATTTAATTTTGAAATTGTCAAATGCAGATGGCTAACGTTCCAAAAAAAAAACTTTGACCAGATTATTGAAAGATAAATACACCAAAGTTTTCAAAATGATTTTTGCAATAATTTTCCATCACCCAGATGTAGTTAAACGGAA
Source organism: Uranotaenia lowii (assembly GCF_029784155.1). NCBI lineage: Eukaryota > Metazoa > Arthropoda > Insecta > Diptera > Culicidae > Uranotaenia > Uranotaenia lowii. The sequence goes on from NC_073693.1 coordinate 250,807,025, forward strand.
TTCGAAATAAATACGGTGTCTGAAACAATGTTTTTTAAGTTCTTTTGATGGAAAACACTTAAGAAATTTTCAAGTTGGTAGAAGCATAGCTATCAGTGCTCTCAGGCTTGCAAGAAAAGAAATGAGATCTAATACCTAAGACATGAGACCTGAGACATAAGACATCAGACATGAGACCTGAGACCTAAGAACTTACACCTGAGATCTAATCCATGAAACATGAGTCATGGGACTTGAGATATGAGATATATAATACATGAGACAACGAGACCTGAGACTTAGAAACTTGAAACTTGAGATCTAGGACACGAGACATCAGACAGGAAATTTAGGACTGTAAACCTGAGACATGAAATCGGTAACATGAAACCTGAATACTGAAACATGAGACATAGGACAGAGACATAACATATGAGAAATGGGACATGGGACATGAGACATCAGATATGAGACGTGGGATGTGAGCCATGAAAATTGAAACTTTAAACCGCAGTCATGAGAATTACTTATTCACTTACTTAATGATCCCGCGCCGATCCTCCGGTGCATAGGGCCGTGGTAAAAGACCTCCACTGTTGACGATCCGGAGCCAGCGTCTTCACTTGGTCCCAGTCAACATTCTCGTCGACAGTTCGGATTTCAGCGGCTAGGCTTCGCCGCCACGAGTTTCTGGGTCTGCCTCTTCTTCGATGACCTTCTGGATTCCATTCTAGCGCCTCCATGGAAATCTCGTTTTCATCTCTTCGCAGCGTGTGCCCAGTCCATCTCCACTTACGTTCCCGAATCTCGATTTCTAGCGCCCTTTGATGACACCGGCGATGTAGTTCCTCATTCGAGATCCAGTTGCCAGGCCACCAAGCGCGGTGATATTCCGCAGGCAGCGGTTTACAAATACTTGCAGTTTTCGCGTCGTCACCGCATATGTGCACCAAGTTTCGCACCCGTACAGCAATATGGATTTTACGTTTGAGTTGAAGATTCGGATTTTTGTTCGTAGAGAGATCTGGCGTGACCGGCAGATGTTTCGGAGACTCGCAAACGCAAATCGGGCCTTTCTGATCCGGGTTTCGATGTCTTTCCTGGTACCACCATCAGGCGTTATCTGGCTACCAAGATACTGGAAGCACTCCACTTTCTCAACTTGTTGCCCAGCTACCATGAAACTGGAGGGATCTCCTGTGTTGATCTCCATCGACTTGGTCTTTCCGACATTGACTTTGAGACCTGCTGCCTTGGAACTTTCGGTGAGGTCGTCGAGTTTGCTCTGCATGTCCGGTTGTGTTTGGGCGAGCAAAACAATATCGTCAGCCAGGTCAAGGTCGTTCAGTTGCTCCATTGTTAAAGGATTCCACGGCAATCCTCGGTTCGGTGCACAGTCGATCGATCCAGTCAGAATCTCATCCATTACGATGAGGAAAAGTAGCGGTGATAAGATACATCCTTGTCTCACTCCAGCAGTTACCGGGATTGGTTCGGACAAGACACCATCGTGCAAGACCTTGCACGAAAATGCCTCGTATTGTGCTTCGATGAGATGGACTAGTTTCTCTGGGACCCCTCGTCGCCTTAGAGCCGCCCAGATGTTTTCATGATTAAGTCGGTCGAATGCTTTTTCGAAATCAACGAACACCAGCAGAAGAGAGTCCTGGAATTCGTTGATTTGTTCCAGTATGATTCGTAGCGTTGTGATGTGGTCCACACATGATCGTCCGGATCGGAATCCAGCTTGTTGCCGTCGGAGTGTAGCGTCGATTTTCTCCTGGATCCTGTTCAGGATCACTTTGCAGAGTACTTTGAGGGTTGTACAGATCAACGTTATGCCTCGCCAGTTACCGCACTCTGTCAGGTCTCCTTTCTTCGGGACCTTTACGAGGATACCCTGCATCCAGTCGGCCGGGAATGTTGCAGTATCCCAGATGTCAGCGAAAAGACGGTGCAACATTTGTGCTGATAGGGAAGGGTCGGCTTTCAGCATTTCAGCAGGGATGCAATCGATCCCAGGTGCTTTGTTGGATTTCATGTTTTTGATTGCCGCTTCTATTTCAGCCAGCGAGGGCGCTTCCGAATTGACGCCATTTATGCGACTTACTGTTGGCGCTTCAAGCTGCGGGTTCTGTTGGCCATCGCTATTCGTGACTCGGAAGAGTTGTTCGAAGTGCTCAGTCCATCGTTTGAGCTGATCTGTTCGATCGGTCAATAACTGACCTACTCGGTCTTTCAGCGGCATTCTTGCATTAGTCCTTGCACCACTGAGGCGGCGAGAAATGTCATAAAGTAATCGGATATCTCCATTGGCGGCGGCTCTTTCCCCCTCTTCGGCTAGGGAGTTTGTCCAGGCTCTCTTGTCTCGTCTACAAGCTCGTTTAACTGCCTTTTCCAGCTCCGCATATCGTAAGCGGGCGGCTGCTTTGGCTGACCCGGTACATGCCTGCTCAATTCCGACTTTCGCCTTTCTCCGATCATCGACCATCCTCCAAGTTTCATCCGACATCCATTCACTTCTTCTTCCACAAACTTTACCGAGAGTACCATGGCTCGTCGTGATAAAGGCATTCTTGATTCCACACCACTGTTCTTCGACTGTTCCGTCTGTCGGCAGCTCCGAGGCTCGGGATTCTAGCTGTTCAACGTATGCCCTTTTCACCTCTGGATTCTCCAACCGGCGGACGTCGTATCGACACCCGACTTTCTCCTCGCGCCGTTGGACACGTGCAACTCTCAGTCGTATCTCGCCAAGGACGAGGTGATGGTCAGATGCAATGTCTGCGCTTCGCTTGTTGCGGACATCAAGAAGGCTCCTTCTCCATTTTCGGCTGATGCAGATGTGGTCAATTTGATTTTCTGTTCGGCCATCTCGGGATACCCAAGTGACCTTATGTGCTGGTCGATGGGGGAAGAGCGATCCACCGATCACCATGTTGTTATTGCCACAAAATTCTACAAACAGCTCTCCGTTTTCGCTCATCTGTCCTAGGCCATGGCGCCCCATGATGCGCTCAAGGTCTTGATTGTCGGAGCCAATCTTTGCGTTGAAGTCGCCCAAATGGATTTGAATGTCACCCTTCGGAATTCTCTCTACCACGCTGTTCAGTTGACTGTAAAACTGCTCTTTCTCCTGCAAATCGGCAACGTCAGTTGGCGCATAACACTGGACCATTGTAAGGTTTCTAACCCGTGTTCTAAATCTGGCTACGATTATTCTTTCGTTTATCGGTTCCCATCTAATGAGGGCCGCGTAGGCCTGCGGGCTTAACAGGAAACCAACTCCTCGTTCCCGAGTAGCATGTTCTCCTCGTATGCCAGAGTGAAGCAGGACTTGCCCGGATTGTGTCTTGTGTTCTCCAGTATTAGGCCAACGGACTTCGCTCAGTCCCAGAATTTCAAGCTTGAGGCGGCTAGCCTCTCTAGCAAGTTGTTCCAGTTTGCCTTGTTGGGCAAGGGTTAAAACATTCCAAGTTCCAATTCGTGTCCGTGTTTTCATGCTAAAAGTCGTCGCCAAAGTTCCAGATCGGTCATTTCTTTCGGATTCCGTAACAAGTTTATGAATCGGGAGCAGTAGGTTGTTAGCCTAAAGTCCCTATCCCGCGATGGGGCTGCCATCTTGGACTTAGCTGGCGGGAGCCGCATTTCATAAATTCAGCCGCTTGCTGCAAGACAGACGCTGTTTGAGCCGCCCCTGACCTGGAGAACAGACGCTCGGTTGTTGTTGCACGCCGCCCCTGACCTGGGGAACAGACGCGTGCGGCCACCTTCTCAGTCTGCATGCGACCAAAGCATCCACCGGGGTTGGGTACCCGATCTCCGCTTAGGTTACTCGCACCCCAGCCGGCACCGCGGGGAGGTAGAGATAGGAGTTATGAATAAGAGGTGATATGACCACTATGGGGTCTCGTGTTGCACATTATCCACCGTTTACCAGCCTAAAAAAAAAAAAAAAAAAAAAAAAAAAAAAAAAAAAAAAAAAAAAAAAAAAAAAAAAAAAAAAAAAAAAAAAAAAAACCGATACAAAAAAAATCAATCATATTTTTTTAAATTTATCAAAGCCAGCTCACACCCTTGATTGATGGAGATTTCTGATGACATTATCTAAGAATTGTTTTATCCACATCGGTCAATACCATCGAATTGGGCATACGAATAAATAAGGACAAAAATGAAACCATTAAACCCCCATTGCTTGACGTCGAATTTCTCAAAAATCAATTTCAGATCCCATCGAAAATCATTGTCATTTCCCAAACCTATGATGGTGTTCGGTAGCTTTTAATAGGGTGTGTGTTCAAATCTGAGCTCAAGCTTGAATGGGTTGAGCAGGATCTCATTTTCGCATGGAGCTTAAATTCGTGCCTGACTTCGGAGAAAGTCATTCAGCTGATGATGGTTAGATTTTGGGTTTTTTGAATGCGGTTCGGGGAGCCGCCAATGACATTGGTCTCAATCCCATTTAGGTCCAATGGGTGGCTGGTTTGTAATTTTATGCATCATTTCATGCGGGGCTTATTGTACAGGAAAATTAATTCAAATTATTTTCAATGCGACAAATTTACGTACAAACACGTTTGGAAATTTATCGATGCACTTGGGAAAGTTAATTCTCATCACAAAACATTCCTTTTGAGAAATCAAAATTTTAGCCGAGCTTAACTTTATAATGTCCGAACCTTTCTCCAGACACCTACATACGTGTTACTTAGTTCCGATTGAAGGGGAAATTGAAAAACCATCAGCAGAGAACGAGACTGGCCAATCAATTCGATCTTTGGATGCTGACTGAGATTGAACCAAAAACCATTCAGAGAAAAGTGTCCTTGCGGGCTTTTGACTTTTTTCATTAATGCCCGTTTGGATTATCTGGGATACAAAAATGATTTTTTTGTAAAGGGTGGATCCAGCTTCTTTTGTTATGTTTTATTCCTTTTTTCTACTTTGAAATGCGCTCAATCATCTTTTGATTGGAATAATCAAAACTAATATAAATTATTCTGTTCCAATATTTAGATCAGTGAAATCATTAATGAACCTTGCGCTTAACAATGTCATCCACAAAAAAAGTCACATGTTTTTTTTGCAAGCAAGCTTTATAGCTGGAATGCAACTGAAATTGTCTTCGTGTTCGATGGAATGCTTTCAACAAGGTTTCAACAAGGTATTAACGTTCTAATTAATCGAAAAAATCTAAAGATAGTTTGAAAAATAAAAACATTTTTTAAACAGTTTAATGTTTATTGAAAATAATTAATGTCTATGCTTTTTGCCATTTACTGCATTTTTAGTACTTCAATGGAAAATTTTGTTTTGTAAAAATTGACATTTTCAAATGATATTTTTATATTCAAAACCTTACGCGTACAAACGATATAGTGATTTTGGATTTTTTTTCCAAGAAAACACAGCACCATTTCCCCTAGCTGGAAATGATGTCATACATCAACTGAGTTGTAAATGCTTTCCCCGGTCGGGTAATATTGTTGCATTTTCCCATGACGACGACGACGACGGCAAACTCTTCATCGGACCACGATAAATTTGATAGGTATGCTCGAAAATCTCCGCACAGAGCGCCATCCCACTTAAGGCAAAGCACACCTTGGCGTATATTTATCATCATCCGTCGACGCATTTCGCCTTCAAAACCATATCGGGGGAAAAGTACGCCGAGGTACTTGACGAAACTTTTTCATCAGAATCCCTTGATGAGCTTTCGACACGGAGCGAGAACAGAACCAGAACGTGCCCAGGACGTGCAACCGAGAGTCACCAGGTTTGACGTGTGTGATACATTGAAGGTCCCGACGTTTGACTTTGACGCACCAGAACAACACGACGACCCAAGGCACAAAGAATTCTATACTGTACCTACTGTATCAAATTTTATGTTCTCCAGAATAGGGGAGATGGGGGAATAATGGCCACCTTAAGGAAAACGCTTATTTAACCATAGAGAACAGCTGTAATATGTGAATTACATCATTGTTTAGTATTCAGACACTCAAATAGTCTATTGCCTAATTGGATGAAACTGGAAAAAGTAGATAAAAACGTTTAAAAATGCATTTTAAAAATTTTTGCCGAAAGCTGAAAACCAGTCACTATAGAGGCATAATGAGAAACCCCCCGAGGCATTATGAGCACCATTAATGAAGGCAAAATGAGCATTGTCTGCCGGGGAATCTAGCAGCGAATTCGACTCGATGAAGTCAACTGAGTAATAGAGCTACAGCTTGACTTGTATCGTCTGACGATTTGGCCTATTGGTAAGATGTCGGAGAGGTAATCAGTAGGCTCGAGTTCGATTCCTGGTCGAGGTGATTTTTTTTTCATTTATCATTCATGATCATGATTGCACTAAACGGTGAGGCGTAGATTCATCAAACGAAGCAATAACAAAATAATCTAGGTCTGTTTGAAGAATTCAAAGAATTAACACATGCTCATGTTTCTGGTGTTTTGTTTGACGGATGATGCTTTGATGCTATTAGCCGTATAATGTAACAATAAAAAAAATCAATCATGAATAGTAAGTGCAAAAAAATATCCCCGAAACAAGCCAAGCTGTAGCTCTATTATTCAGTTGACTTCATCGAGTTGAATTCGCTGCTAGATTCCCCGGCAGAAAATGCTCATTATACCTTCATTGAAAATGCTCTGTTCGCCTCTAGTGAACAATTTAAAGTAAAAAAGCGTTTTAAAATTGATTAAAATGATTTACAGGTCATAACAGCTTATTTGGTGGTGCTAAAAAATTATATTATTTTCGTCATTTGAGAACCTAGCTGGTTATTATTTAATATATCTGTAAAGATGAAAAGAATATTTCTTTTTTGGTGAAAAATTAATACTATGGGTAGTACGAAACAAGTCCTTATGGAAATTTGTTTAAGAAAATACGTACTTATGTAGAAAAAAGGAGTGCTCATTATGCCCTGGGTGCTTATTATGCCCTCATATCCCCTACTTCTCTCCTATAGTTCGATAGGGGGCGAATAGTAGAGAAGGTTTCATTTGGACTTTTTATAAGTGCTCCGAGAAATTTGCTCTATCTGACTTTATTAACCCTTTGATATTGAGAACGTTGAGAAAAGTAAGAGATTTTATTTTACATCTACCTTACACATATCGTAACACTTACTTTTTTTGTCCAATGTTTTAATTGTGAGATTTTGATCACTACATGTTTTGAGTTAATAGAAAATCAATAGATAAAAGAAGTTGTTAGGAACTTTTGAGATTATTAATCTGTTACAGAAGAGTCGTTCTTTATTCAAGTAATTTCATATTGAGTCCAAATTTTCAGCCAAATTTCATCTTTCATCAATTTTAAATGTTTATGTTTTTACTTTTATCCAAAACAGTAGTGTGACATGGATATGTTCACGATAAAATGCAAAACTTTCTTTTACGTACAATTTATAATTGCATTAATGAATAATTATATTTTCATGAATTTATATTTTCATTTAACTGTGAAAGTCGCATGAGCCAAATTTTGTGGAAATTTGTCCAGCGCTTTTTGAGATTAGGTATCAATCAAGAAGTTCTTCGACCATATCTTTCTAGCTCTCTGTAAACTACTCTTTTAAAATCTTAGTCATTCTTGATGCCCTTTCCTGTTTTTTAATTTTTCTTCAAATAGTTTAGGCGAGTTAAGACAGCTTTGTTAAAATTTTACTTTTTAGGATTGCTTCAAGCTTTATTTGCATGCGTTAACAAAGCAGTGCTTGATTTTAAACTATATACAACTAAGCGGCTGTTCTCAAACAAGAAGCCAAAACAGGACTCCAAGACAGAATACTCATTTTTACACATTTTTGATTAGGGGTGTTGTTTTAAGTACATTAAAAATTATTGTTGAGAAAAAAATGCATTTTGACGCATTTGATATGCCATGATATCTTTAGAAAATGAATGAGTGAGAACAATTGAGTATATAAATTGAGTACTCCATCCTGAAATCTGGAACCGGAAGTAGGATGAAACACTTACTTCTCTTGAATTTCGCTGTCCAATGCCATTCTGAAATCAAAGATGTTGAGTTCCACTTAACTTTTGAATTCTGTGAATGACTAAAAGTAACGAGATAACGCATACAATGTGGAAACTTGGTGAAAGGCCCAACGATCAAAAGACTCATTCCGTAAAAAAAAACAAAGCATAAAACATGACAAATCTAGGTCACACAAAACACAAGTAAATAAGAAAAATAAATCATGATGTGATTTTGAGCAAGGGTGGTTAAAGATAAAGTGTTCGAAAGTGACAAAAGAAGAATTTGATATTTTGTCCGACTTAAATCAAAACTTAGCGTGCCACAAATTCAAGCACACAAAACCAGCCAGCCGAAACACAAATGCCCTGCTCACATTCCATCACCTTTCAATTTATTCTAAAAAATTTACTATTCGATTATAATTAGCAGATATGCCATTATATAAAGGGTGTCCCACATCATATTGCGTCAACTTATTGCATTACAGAAAAAAAACGTGATAAAAATTATCTATTTGCACGATTCTTTTCAAACTTTACATAGTAAGTATGTGTAAAGTGATTTTTTAGTGCAAAAAGTGGTTTTAATTAAATCACGAATAGAAGAAGACTTTTTTTTCGTGTAATTATTTCATTCCATTTCAATATCATATTCGTATAATCGTAGACTTGGCCCAAATCCCTCAAAAGGTTTTACGCAACATTTGAAAGTCGCTTCTTCAATCCAAAATCCAAGTTTTTCATCATTTCTTCCTCTGAGTTGATCTCTTTGAGATGCGTGCTGAGTGCCTGCTTGAAAATTGCACACTATTTTTCAATGGGTCTTAGTTTCGGTGCGTTGCACACAGGGGTTAAACGTGAAAAAAGCGATCAAAAATATTTTCCGCAGAAACTATACGTTTTAGGCCTATATTGTCTTCGAGACAAATGACCACCATTTTAAGGGCTTTAAAATTACTTTTTAGAAAAATTGATTTATCTACATAGCAGTGAGTTAGATAAACTAAGTTTTTTAATATTCATTCTAGAGCTTTATTGTGCAAGAAAAGTTTTTAGCTTGTACCAATTTTAGCAACTTTGTCAAAGATGTGGTTACTGAAAATTGATGACATTTTTAAAAAAATTGTCATAACTTTTAAACGATTATTGTTACAGTATATTTTATATTTAAACCTAGCAAAATCTGGGCATTTGATGTCAAAACTGAAGACCATAAATTCGGGCAATGTACGGGCAAATTTTTCCACAACCCAGAAACTACTCAACAAAAATAAACAATAAATAAACAAAAAAAAATAGATGAAACATTTTTTAGGCTTCCAAAAAACCTTTCATGATTATTTTTATAAAACTTACAAAAACATTCCTTTATAGATGCCTTTTTATTTTTTTGTGTTTGGTTTTTTCCAAAAAAAAAAGTTTATGAAACCGGGCAAAATCCCAGCATTTTTCAATGAAATCCGGATAACCAGGCCGGGCAGGACTGTTTCCAAATTTCGTATTAAATATCCGGGCAAACCCGGATAAAACCAGACAATGTGGCAACCTTAAGCTATCATGACGATTCCAAAATATTAATTGTGAAGAAAATTGGTTCATTAGTTTTGCAGATGAAGCCAAAACTTTTAACGCTTTTGTTTAAGAACTGACTTTTTGATCCAGAAGTGTGCTTAAATCACTGTTGAGTGCTTTTTTGTTCTAAGAATTCAAAATTACTCGCAGTAATCGAGAAAGTTGGTCATTTAATAAAAAACTTTAACTTCAATTTCTTTGTAACATATGTATATGTATATTTTATATATATTTTACAGTTTTATTTTATTTTTTTTGCAGCGGCCCACCACAGTTCCCCACACCAAAAGGCTCAATTGAGCCTCCTGGTAATGGACGCTACTGTTCTCAGCACGTCTGGCAGCAAAACAAAGATTCAACGCGAACAAAATTTTCATCATGCTGAGAACACAAAAGTTTATTATTTAGTGCGAGGAAATGTATGCAATAATTAAACAAGATTACGAGAAGGACAGATATACTTGAACCGATATACACCACTTACGAGAAAACGGGAGACACGAATAGCGCTATCTGGCGACAGAAATGGAAGTTTTACACTGTGAATTTTTTCGGAGCTTTGATCAGAGATGCCAAGTGTCCTGATTTTTCAATTAACAATCGCAAAAAGTGTGGCGTAGCATATCGAAAAGGCGGAAGTAAAATGAGTGATTTTTTAATTAATATAAATTATCAACAGCGCAAATTCTTTCGAATTTTAAAACGTTATCCAAACCCTTAAACATCGTGAACGTAATATTACTATCGATTCAGCGCAAAGTTTAAAAAAAGAAGACTTTTATTATACCCTTAAACATTAAGGTCAAGCATTCGTAATAAATTACTAATTTATTAAATATGACTCCATAAATAACTAAAAATACATTGAATTTCAACATTCACGATTTTAGATTTTAGACTTTTGAATTGAGAATTTCCGCGAGCAGTTTACGAGTAAACAAACAAACTATATATTCTTAATCAAAAATTTGCGCCTTTGAGAATTTCATAAAATTTATTTTAGAGATGTACCGAATAGTGGTATTCGGCGAACGGCCATATACCGAATATCGACCTTTTCAACTATTCGGCTAAACGAATATTCGGCCGAATATTCGGTCTAATATTCTATTGAGTTTTTAATGAAAAAATCTTATGCGATTATTTCAATGCTTTCTTTTCCTTCCATATTAATGCCCCTCATGTTTTAGTCGATTATTTTCAACCAGATGATATTATCGGATGATAGGGGAGATGAGGGCATAACGAGCACCCGAGGCATAATGAGAACTACGCTTTTCTACGAAAGTGCGTATTTTCTTAGATAAATTTTCATGAGGATTTGTTTCGTACTTCCTATAGTATTAATTTTTCACAAAAAAAGGAATCTCCTTATCATCTTTACAGTGATATTTAAAAAAAACTAGCTTGGTTCTCAAGTTACGAAAATATTATAATTTTTGAGCACCACGAAATAAGCTCTTATGATCTTAAAATAACCTTGATCTATAATGTACGCACTGCAACATGATGTACACATTGTTTCTCAATTTTTACCATCATAAAATTTTTGATTTTTCACTTTTATCAATTTTAAAACACGTTTTTACTTAAATTTGTTGACTAGGGGCATATAGAGCACCATATTATCGAGGCATAATGAGCATTTTCTGCCGTAGAATCTAGCAGCGAATTAAAATTGATTTATAGCGCCACACCTTGACTAGTTTTCATCCGACAATTTAGCCTATTGGTAAGGTGTCGGAGAGGTAATCAAAAGACTAGAGTTAGATTTCTGTTCGAGGTGATTTTTTTCCATTCACAATTCATGATCGATTTTTTTATTAATACATTATACGGCTAGTAGCATCATCCTCCGAACAAAGCACTTAATGTATGAGCGTGCGTGAATTGTTTGTATTTTACAAACAGACCTAGATTATTTTGTTATTGCTTTGTTTGATGAATCTACGACTCACCTGACTTCATCGAATTGAATTCGCTGCTAGATTCCCCGACAAAAACGCACATCTTGCTCTGATTAATGGTGCTCATACTGCCTCAGGGGGGTTCTCATTATGCCTCCACAGTGGCTGGTTTTCAGCTTTTGGCAAAATTTTTTAAAATGCATTTTTTAACGTTTTCATCTAGTTTTTCGCGTTTCAGCCCGTTAGGGAATAGGCTTTTCAAGTGTCTGAACACGAAACAATAATGTAACCTCCATGTTATAGCTATTTTCTATGGTTAAATAACCGTTTTCCTTAAGGTGGCCATTATGCCCCCATCTCCCCTATATTACAAGATATTTATTAAGCAGGGGTCTTTCTGATTTTTAAAATGTCACCAATCACTGAAAAGACATCAGATGAATAGTCGCTTCTAGGGCGTTTATTTTTGAAAAAGAAAAAAATAATAAAAAGGCAAAAATATTTGTATATTTTGAAATCTTTTAAAAATCGTTATTGAACACAAAATCTGAAAAAAATTAGGAGGAATTTAATTTGATTTAGGAAATAATCTGAATAAAACCGAGCAAAACTCAGTTTTAAACAATGTCTGGACATCCCGGCCAGATTTGACTTATCTGGATTCATTACTAGATTTATGGCCTGAATATATCTAGAAAATCTGGAATAAACTATAATCAAAGTATAAAGCGATACCGTTCAGCATTCTCCTGTACGATCTACAGTGAAAGATACGCGGATCCACCTTAGATGTTTTGCTAAAAGCATAAGTTTTTAATGATTGTGTAGCTTTTACAACATAACTTTTGAATATTTTATAAATAATCCAAAATTATTTGAAAAATCTACAAGTCTGTAGTAGATATTCGACCTATTCGGCCTATTCGGCCGAATACTTGGCTCAACTATTCGGTGAACCGAATATTCGGCTTAACGGTTTTTTGGCGGTATTCGGCGCCGAATATTCGGCCGACCGAATATTCGGTACATCTCTAATTTATTTTATCTCTGTCTTCGAGTTTTTAGCAACGATCCGCTACCTGGAATATGTCATACATAACGGTAAATCAAAATAAGCGGAAGCTTATAAAATGCTGAAATTTTGCTTTCCCCTCAATGATTGTTTCTGTGAAACTTTTTCAACTTTGAGTTTTCATTTGTTTAGATTTTAGTTTTACATTAACGCGCACAAATAAATTATGGGAAAACATTAAGAAATATATAGCATACCGATTATTCATTTAGAATCGAAAAATCAATGTGTGCCCTTTTAAAATGCTGATCTGGAGCTGTTAAAATGCTGCCGTCCGAACATATGTTTATCACTTTTTTGTTTAGTTTACGTACACTTAAAAAAATTAAACTCCGCTCATTTGAGAAATGAATTCAAAATTCGCACCATCAGCCTCCATTTTTTTCATGTTTTTCGGAAACTTATATGTCACAAGGCTCTTAGGCATAAATCCAAGTCCATTATCAGAGTAAATGGACATTTATTGTTAGCCGTTTGTTGGAGCAAAAGGAACAAATCGGAAACGATTTGTAAACATTGAATTATTATAATCAATTCATTAATTATAAACACTTAAAGAGAAATTTTTGTCATGTCATTGCTGGATAAAAGCTCGGTATAATATCCTTTAACCTAAGATCTGGATTTGATAAATGATCTAACAAACTTCATAGTTTGATAATGATAAACCAATTTGTTTGAAAATTTTTCATATACTATTTAACAAGAAACATCTAGCATGAGACAATAACAATACTATCTTTTTATACGAATCGTCGGAAAACCCCATTTTTCGCCTTCATTATTTTAACGTAAGTATTCTTTTCCTTAACTATTAGTTAGCAAACTCTTTATTAACAGTTGAGCAGTTTTTTTTTATTCTGGCCGATTGAATTTAAAATCTTTTTCTTAATAAACACTTTATGCCGATCCAAATCTATCTTTTGAAATAATCAAATAAGGAAGATAATTGAAAGTAATTACTCCGCTCCATATTTTGTTCAGAAATTTTTACAAGTATGGAATGGAGATTTTTTCTTAACCCCCTTTCTGTTTGTTTGTTGATTCACTAAAACTTTTATGGTGCAAGAAAAGAAATAAAAAATTTCATTTATTATACTGGCATCCCAAGTCGAGTCCGGAATACACGCTATTCACAACAAATTTAATGTTTTGTCAATCTCGTTTTTAAGTTTTTTTTTCTTCAGATTTAAGCTTTTTTTGCCTTGAGAGCATAGGAGATGAAAGCTTAAATCTGAGGTAAAAAGCTTAAATCTGAGGAAAAAAGCTTAAATCTGAGAGATGTGCTCCACACGGATTGTATATCGTTGCCGGGACCTGGCTACTACCAGATTCCGGCAACGTTACACGATTTGTCTATGTATCGTGTGACCAACATCTTTTAAATAAGTCTTGGTGAATCTCGTTTTAAGCTTCTTTTCCTCAGATATAAGCTTTTTTGCTTTGAGAGCATATAGGAGATGAAAGCTCAATCTGAAGAAAAAAGCTTAAATCTGTCAAAAAAAGCTTAAATCTGACAAAAAAGCTTAAATCTGAGATATGTGCTCCACGCAAGTTGAGTAGAATTGCATGGGCCTGGAAAAGGTTCACCGAGAGAGGATCTCCTTGCCGTACAGATCTCACAATTCGGAATGATGATAATAGAAGGCCATTGATTAAATTGATTGGGACCGAGAGAGCACATGATATCGTACAAATATTGGTGATCCACGCGATCAAACGCACAATCAAGATCGAAAGAGAACTGATTTTAAATACGTATTTTTCTAACGTATAGGTAGTTGTTAATCGAATGGCTTATCACCGAACAGTTTCCTATCTTCAAGATAGCGTAGTCTAGCTTCATTGATCGCTTCATTATTTCCTTTGATTAGATAGACAGAGGATCCTTTGATATCAACCTGCAATCAATGAAATTTCTTTTTGATAACCTTTACTAATAGGAAGAACCTTAGAAAAATAGATGACTAAAGGGGTTTTTTTTTTAAATTTTTTACTATTCAACAACAAGTGTATTATATTCATTCAATACATGACATTTAGATCCTTTATTGAGCTCATAAGTCAATTTGTTAACTTCCTGATGCATAAAATTTGAATATCAGCTTTTATCATCATTTTCTCGCATGGAAAATTCACGAGTCGCAGATTGATGTTGAGTCGAAGAATATCTAAATAAGTTAAAATAAAAGAAAGGTTAAAAAAGTATAAATTTCTTCTCATGTTTTGAAATTTTTCAAAATATCTCAAATTCAGTGCAAAAAGATATAATTTGAAGAAAAATAAAAGTGTAAAGCATCCCCATCACTTTTTCGAAATTATCTATTTTTCACTACACCCACAATTTAGCCTCTGTGCCAATCACGTGTTACATAGCATCATTGGTACAAGAAGATAACGTGACCGGTGCTGATTCGATTTGCGTCCACCGGCATTAACCGGCATTTTTTTTCTTGTTTCTGGGATGAATTTTCCATTAGGAAGGAATATTTTTTTGTTTCGCTTGAATGTAGTGGTCATGCATCTTTTTGGTTAGGAGCTCGAGTCCTTGTGCAGTAGTGCTTTTTCAAAGATACCGTCTTTGGCACAGTGTCCATTTCAGCACATTATCGGTGCAGAGATTTGCTAAATAGGCATTGGATTTTTGCAACCTCTTCTATGGGTGTAGATATTTAAGTTCTTTTTACTAATCGATTGAAAAAAAAAAGAGTAAAATCAAACCCTCACTCCGGAGCCCGGAGCGAGCTCTAGGACCGCGTCTGCATTAGCAGCTAACTTCATGAAAACTTTCTAGCATTTTCTACAGAGTTTACCAAGTGATGCAATTTGATGTGGGACACCCTCTGTGTAAACAAAATACCAAATAATCCATCCTTTATAACTGCGCAGCATTAGTCCTCAAATTTACTAAAACCATGTTTATTACTCCACATTTCCCTTTTTTCGTCAAGTTGCGAGCATCATTCCAGCGAATAAGTTTAGATGACGTCGTTGATGATACCGTGAAGCAGCAGCAGCAACTAAGTCTTATTGAGTAGCTATCGGTCGGTTGGTTTGTATCAAGCGACCCTAGCCGAACACTGGATGACATGACACAAAACAAGGCCTTTCTTAACTTATTGGCAGAGAGAACATGAACAGAACACTCTTACGCTTTCATATAGGTTCACACATTCCATACAGGATCTATGGTTAACGAATAAGAAAGAAACCGGGGTAACTGGAAGGTACAGAACCAAGATTGTCCCTCGGGAAACAATAAAACGCACTGCGGTTTTGTAGATGGTTTTTCAGAAGCCTCTTGAACATCCACCATCGACTTTATCGAGAGATTCTGTCTGATTCTGGTTGACAGGGTTGAACATTGTTTTATTATCTTGTGAGTGGTGTTGATGTATGTGGGATAAGTGTTTCAGACAGTTACAGAGGTTCTGAATTTGATTCAATTTCGAGTCTATCATTTTGCTTCAACTAAATAGAAGCATCTGTAGAAATAATTTTCATTCAGATGCTTCCAATATTTTGATCGCAGAGCATAAATTCAGAAAGACAGCACGAGGCACGCCACTTTATGTACATTGTTTCAATAATAAATGTTTGGGGAATCAAAAATGAAACATCCGGGCAGGAATTTTTGCTGGCGCATCTCCACTAAGACCCTGATTTATTCCATCAAGCTGTAAAACGCCAACCGATGGTCGAAAGATTCCCCTCGGGGCGTTGAAGTTATTGGATTGCTTTTCACCGGGGAATGTTTCCCATCACCGAAACCGAGAGAATAACAAGAGAGAAAAAGCAAAAAAAAAAAAATGAAGGAAAGGCTCGGAAAATTTCCACGACAACCAACCCGCCCGCTCGGCCGGTTTTTGGGACTCGAAATGGGGCCAATTTTAGATGCACCCCTCACTTCTGGTAGAATTTCGCTGACAGGTCGTTTAATCCTGCCTGCCTCTTGAACCGAAGATGGGCTGCTTAAGAATTGATTTATACGTTGCTGTAGCTGTTGGGACGTTCCGGTTGTCCTAGGACGTGATTTCTGCTCTTGGTCGTCGCCGTCGTCTTCTTCGTAGGGCCATTTTCCGGTTTTGGACGACTGTCAAGGACGCAATTGGTCACATGCTGACTTTCGACACGAAGCCTGGAACCGGAGAAAACATGGGTTGATTAATTATGTGTTTTGAAATGTGCGGTGGAAGGCGCTAGAGCAGACGGTTTTTTGATATGCGAATAAAGTTTTTCTAGTTAGGTTGAAGATGATTTATGGTTAACGATGCGTTAGGTCTTCGTATTTTAATTACTTAGCCCTTCTCCATTTAGCATTGCATAACTTTTTGATCAATGTTAGGTGTCTTTCCTTTAAATTCCTAATATTTCATTTAAACAAAAATGCGTTACGACTGTCACCAGTAGAGCAAAACTGGAGAGTCACAAAATGAAATCTCAAATAAAAAAAAAACAAAATGAAATGCAATATCGACTGAACTGGAGTAGAAGGTACTTGTTTCGAAATAAATGAAAACTTCACAACCGGTCACAGAACTCACTCGTTCGTTCTTTGACAGTGAAATGAAAGAATAATAACATAGAGAATAAAAAACCAAAGTTTCAAGCACCAGGATGGTTATTGTTTGATCTTAAAGTATCAAACATCAAAATGAATAACATAAATAAAATCCGTCAATGTCAAATTTCCATAGTTGGAGCTGCTAGTCAGAGAGAGCAGTTGATTTGTTATTCAATTTTATGAAAATAGTAAGGATTTTACTTGCCGCAAATGCTTTAGGTTGTGTTTATTAAATTTTTCGCCCGATAGAGGAATTTTAATTTGGTTGATTTTAGAAATAATTTCTTTTTCGTTTCATTTTAATTCATATTTAATTCAATTATCTGAAATTCAGCATGGGAAACAAAAAAATAAACAGTTTAGACCAACTACAATTTTATGTACATCATTACGTATTTTCCGTGATTCTTGCAGTACATTTCATGTGCAAACTTATATCTTAGAAAAGATATTCGAAACCATTAAATATTTGATAAATGTTAGCGTTTTTGTTTGCTTGTTTTGAAGCTGTTTAACCGTAGAATGCAAATTAAAAATCCAATTAAATGCTTTCATAGCCAATGAGATTGTTAATTTGTAGAACCTTTGCAAACATTCCATGAAATTTTTGAAAGCTTTAGCAAGCAAAGATTGTCGTTTCGAAAACTTTCCAATGGATTGAGATTTTTAACTTTTAAATGGTTATAATTTTTATATATGAACGATTAAGCTACTTTGCATGATAGCAAAAAATGTAGCCTAAGAATGAGCAAAACCAATATGTATAAAGACAGTAACTATATTTCTATAACTAAATTTCAAGTTTATTTTTGAAATTCCTGGATAATTTATTTATTTTTCAAAAATGTCTTCTTCATTCAATTGGCCAATTTGAATTTGGTGGCCCACAATTCTCTACCATTTTTCAAAATTCAAAAAATTTTACTTTATAAAACAGTGAGAACTCGGGGATGAAATTTAATTTTTAAACTAAAAGAAAGACCAACGATACGTTAAAAGTGTGGGAAACGAAACCATTTATTTTTTTCATTTTATCTTACAATAAAGAAGTTATGGAGCAAAAAAAACAACCCATGAGACCCCATTCTTCCTTATTAAATATCTATCTTCTTCTTGTTCTTCTCCGGAACATTCAGGGGCTTCTTGTCATTAAAAAATCTGACAGAAGATCCACCAGGTGCCCGCTAAAAATTCGTTCGATTTAATTTACGACAGGTTTTAAAACTTCTCCCCGCTAACGGTTTCACCTTTTTGCACAAGGTTTAATCACCGTATTTTGTTTATATCATCAGTCCACCGCTTTTTTTTTAAACATGATGTTTGATCTGGTTTTTTTGTTTATTGCGCGAAAGAGGCAGAAACATTAACCTGCTTTACCACTTCTTTCGATTGGATTTGGATTGCGCTTTATTAAACCCCTCCCAAGTAACAATTTTAGCTTTATTATGGTCAGCAAAATATCGTTTGGACTATCGCATTAATCTTCATAAAAAGCTAAAGCGCATTCTATAACATCACCTGGACTCTAATAAAGCCAAAATCAGGCTATTTGGCCCTACCCTAGAAACGTCATCAAGACATATAATTGTTGGTCATAAATGTTGGTCACCAAAGCTTTTAAAAAGCTATTATAAAACATGTTAGAATTTTTTGTTTTTTTCGGTTCTGTCAGTTCTCGGAGTTTTTTTTTTATTTTTTCCAGCAACCATGGTGCATAATGGTTGATGAATAATGATTGCATTATTCAGATACGATTTGGTAAAATTAATAGCTAAAAATCCAATGTTTTAACCATATATTGAGCTTCTTTTCTACTGCCAGTCAAGATTTTAGGTAAAATGTATATGAAATAGTATCTTAAAATAAATGCGCCTCGTCAAATCTGATGGTCAATCATGATGGAATTCATGGAAAAAAGCCTGAAAAAATATTTTTCAATGCTTGCATTGTGAATCCATCAACATGGCGTCATTTTGTGCCCTTCGATTTTGCAACCAACATGGCGTGAGTCAATTCATAGTTTTATTAGGGTTTAATGATGACCCCAAAAAAAGCTACGATTTGACGTTTCTCTCGCAAGCCAACCAATTACACGCTTAGGATGAGTTCCTCATTTCTGAGTTGTTAATCATTAGTACAGTAAATGAGGACAGACTTTTTTAATAAATAGGGATTGGTTGTGAATGACCCGTGGAATAAATCATGAGTTGAAGTCAAATTTCGTTGTCTGACGCCATCTTCAAATCCAAGATGGAGGCTTCTGCTGAACTTTAAAATGTTGTAAATGACTTTAAATCGCATGAAACCCCAACAATATGGGTATTGAGTGAAAGGGCTCAACGAGTAGAAGTCGAATTTCGCTTTGAGACGCCATCTTGAAATTCAAGATGGCGGCATCCGCTCATCTTTTAATGCTGTAAATGACAAAAGTCACATTAAACCTCCTCTATACGGGTATTAGGTGAACGGGCTAAACTAGAAGAAGTCGATTTTTTTTCTTTCCGACGCCATCTTGAAATCCAAGATGGTGGGTTCCGATAAACTTTGAAATGCTGGTAATCACTGGAAATCGCATGAAAGACCCACAGTATTGGTATTTGGAGAAAGGGCTAAACTAGAAGTCGTATTTTGCTATCGGACGTCATCTTGAAATCCAAGATGGCGGCTTTTACTGAACTTTAAAATGCTGTTAATCACTGAAAATCACATGAAACTCCCACAATATGGATATAAATTGAAAAGGATCAACGAGTAGAATACAAATTTCGATATCAGGCGTTATCTTGAAATCCAAGATGGCGGCTTCCACTGAACATTAAAATGATTGAAATCACTGAAAGTCACTTGAAATTCCCACAATATGGTCATTGGCTAAAATGGATTAACCAGTTTAAGAGGAATTTCTCTATCAGACGCCATCTTGAAATCCAAGATGGTGACTTTCGCTGAACCTTAAAATGCAGGATTAACTAAAAATTGCATGAAACCCCCACAATATGGGTATTGGCTAAAGGGCTTAACTAGAAAAGTAAAATTTCGCAATCAAGTGCATCTCGAAATCCAAGATGGCGGCTTCCACTGAATTTGAAAATGTTGTTAATTACTAAAAATAGCATGAAGCTCCTACAATATGGGTATTGGGTTAAAGGGCCAAACGAGTAGAAGTCGAAGTTTGCTATCAAACGCCATCTTGAATTGGGGTATTGGGTGAAAGGGCAACACTTAAAGCATTTCAGAGAAACGCAAAATAAGATATTCGACTTCTATCGTTTAGCCTTATTATCGAATACAATATATTTTGGGGGTTTCATACCTTTTTCATTCATTTACAGTATTTTTGAGTTCTGCTGAAGCCACCATCTTGGATTTCAATATAGCGCCAAAAAGCAAAAATTAACTTCTTATAGCTTATCCCAATTCAAAAATATCCATATTTTGAAGGCTTCATGCGATATTCAATGATTTATAGCATTTTTAAAGTTTATCGTAAGCCGCCATCTTGGATTTCAAGATGGCGTCAGATAGCGAAATTCGACTTCTACTCGTATAGCCCTTTTACCCAATACCAATATTGTTTGGGTTTCATATCATTTTTAGTCATTTTCTACATTTCAAAGTGCAGCGGAAGCCGCCATCTTGGATTTTAAGATGGCGTCAGACAACGAAATTTGACTTCTACCGGTTGATCTCTTTCAACTTATACCCATATTGTAAGGGTTTTATGCAATTTCCAGTCATATACAGTATTTTCAAGTTGAGTGGTAGCCGCCATCTTGGAATTTAAGATGGCGACGGACAACGAAATTCGACTTCTACTCGTTTATTACTTTCTCCGAATAACAATATATAAAAGGTTTCATGATATTTTCAGTTATTTACAACTTTGAAAATAAAAGCGGAAGCCGCCATCTTGTATTAATGATGGCGTCAAGCAACAAATTTTGTTCCTCCTATTTGAACCCTTTCACTCAATACTCATATTGTAGAGTTTCATTCCACTTCCGGTAATTCGAAGTTTTCATAGATTTTTATAATTTTTTATTATTTCAACTCAAAATCAACACACAGAACTTATCAAAAATGTGTAAAAATGGGAATTCCTATTCAAATATGTGCTATCTAATCTGAGCGTGTCCTGTTTTGACGTCTTGATCGAGAACTGTCACTAAGTTTTATGGCGGTTTAATAATCAGGCACTGAGTGCTATTATAGAACATGCAAAAGAAAGCTTGGAGCAAACTTCTAAGTTTGTGTTTTATTATAGTTTAAACGTAGCATTCCTAACTCTTTCTAAATAACTAAAACAGTATGTTTAATGGAAGATTTATGAGAGTTTTCAAAACTATCTGAAAACAGATGATCGATTCAAGAATATAAGCATTTTGCATGACCATAATAAAACCGTCATAAAACGAGCTGCACAAAAAAAGCCATAATAAAACCATAATAAAACATCGAAATGCTAGTTGGCTGAATCTGTGTTACTTGGGCTCACTTCCAATACCTTTATGGAGTTAAACATTCTTATTTTTATTAAAATTTTAGCTCACTGTTAGAATAAGGTTCCCAGAAGATTTTCAGCACGTATCCGGGCCAGACAAATCCGGGAATTTTATCTTAAAACCAGCTCGTTTTTGTCGGTTTTAAGATAAAATTGGTTTCAAAATAGTCGACCAAAATCAATTTATTAATGAGACGCTTTCTCAAAAAATATTCCAAATAAATATTTCAATCAAATATCGCAGAAATATCGCATTTTTAAGATGATGGGATTTTTACATGAGAGAATTACCTAAAAAATGTCTTTTATGTTTCATTTGACACAGTGCTTTAATTAAAACCAACGATAATACCAAAGGCATGGAATCTTATAATATAATAATTGAAACATTAGCCTTACAACATCTAGAGGGTCAATGTTATTAACGAGCACCTTTTAATTACGTTAGCGACTAGTTCCACAAACACCCTCCCACAGAAAATTACATTGCAATCCTGTTCCCGTGTCTGTGCCCGTTAATATTTCACAAAGAATGCTCAACAGCAAAAATAAAATGGATTTATGGATTTAGATTCACGACGACGCCGCTGCAAACATAAAAGGGAAGCCACGCTTTTTAACGCGCACATAAAACACCACACTTGAGAGGATCCTTTCTTGAGGTTCTTTTCCTTTCTTTCGACCACAACAGCCTCCAAAATATCTTATTCAGAACCACGAGGGGCACAAAATGGATGAAGTTTTATGCGAGTTAGCCTTGGTATTGTAACATACATAAAAATAGAATGGAAATAAACGTTTCTCATCTCGCAATGTTTTATGGAAGTTGATATTAAATAGGTTTTTTTCATAAACTAGTTCTCAAAAATACATGTTAGAATATTGAATTTCTGTAGTTTACCTAAAACAACCTAAAACTATTAGCAATCATTTTTGTTCGAAAGTATTGCTTCGCGTTAAATTTATCAAAACCACAAATACCGCACGCACGTTACAATTACAGAAACCTCAACCCTTCATCGAGCTCTGAAAATCAAACATTTAAATACAGACAAAACTCGTCATCACCTGCTCTTGGTAACATCTGGAACCGTGATGTCATTATTCCGCCCATTTGGCAGTCAGGAAATGTTAGAAAGCATCAAAACCATCAAAACAAGCCCCCTGACCGTAATGAATATCTCCTCTCTCTTGGAGGAAGGTGTTTGGCAACAAAATGATGAAAACCTTTCCCCGAATCTTCCGTTTCCGCTTGTTTCCCCTCGCTCGTTGCCAAAGCAAAATGTCACTCAAGCGTGATCCAATTTCTCATCCGAGCGAAGATTTACCGGAGTGTACAGACTCCTTCAATCTGGAAGTCGAGTCGCAAGCTCAGTGGAAAGGTACCTTCCTCCACAGACAGCTGGATGCTGCCAGGGGATGAAGAACAAGAATCAGGTTGTCATATCAAGCTGTGAGATTGAAGTTGGGGGAAAGGTGAATGCGAGGGGAGGGTTCCATCAAATCGTGGTTGAAGCTAGCGAAAAGCTGGGAAAATTTCGGATAGATTCCTGGGACATGATAGAAACAATGTCCATTCAAATCATTTTGTTTATTTGAGATCTTCCCGGAACTCCGAGTGGTTTTCGGCTTGATAAGGAAAATAAACTTCCGCTTCAAGATTACGGCTGCTGTCTATGACATTGGTTTTGTGGCAGATTTATTGCAGAAGTTGAACACTTCGTTGATTTTATTCGGTATTTTTGATCGCCAATGGATTAAACCGAAAAGGCATTTCACTTGCTCTTGAAGAAAGCGTTGTGTTTTTGATGAAATTCTTGGATGATGAAAAAAACTTTCAAGAATATTATGAGTAGGGTAGAGGCCCCTGAGACAATAACTTAAGGAAGCTGTTTTCATTACCTCAATAGAATTGCCATAGAACCAACATGGAGGTTTAAATCCTGACATTTATTCATTGAACTATATTTCTAATATTGTTATATGAAACTATGAAGGAAATTGATCAACTCATTACATACTTTTGAGCCTGTTAATGATTTAGGTATCATTGCTTGGCTAAGGTTGTTGCAGGCAGCACAATATTAGACCTTCCAAATCGATTCCACCGTGCAAATGTATTTTATACTAGGTAACACATTCTTCAACGGATTGGGCTGCCATGTGTCTCTGTAAAATAAGATTTTATAACGTTCATCCAGTCATTTTTTTACAAATAACTTTGCATAAATTTACACAGAAACCGCACTTATTTAAAAAACATCAACATTTTAAGTAGTAATATAAGTTTTTCTACGTAATGAGACTGTATAAATAGTAAGAGATTTGAGAAGAGGCAGAATCACACATGCGTTTTGTCTACATTTGTATTCTTTAGCATGTGGGAACCCTGGCTAAGGATATCAAAACAAAGCAACGTCACGTTTATGCGTGAAACGCGCTTTAGACTGGTTCAGCTCATCTATTCGAGTTTTTTCACAAGCGATAAAAGTTTTAGCAAAACAGTTTTTTTCGGAAATTTTTTGCTTCGTTATTCTAACATTTTTTGTTGTCAAAAGTTGCAAAAAAAAAATCAGCTAAATGCAAGTTTTTGGGTTCAAATTTTTGGGAGATGACGTACAGTAATTCAACTAAAAATCGACTTATCGACTTTTACAGGGTGGCCAAAACCGGGAAAACCGAGAAAAACCTAGAATTTCAAATCAAAACCGGGAAAATTATTTATCCCTTATTTGTTCCCATATAGAAACCTTAAAATCCTAAAATGCATTCATTTCATCATTACGAAAATTTTCCTCAGAAACTTTACAAGTCCATAGCCATAGTTATTTCAGAATTGTCAACCATTCGAGTAGAGCGGGAAAATGTTGGGGTATTATATTCATGATTAAAATGCTGGAAAAAGTCGGGAATTTATAAAAAAAAGTAGATTTTTTTAACTCAGCCCCTACATTTGTCTAGCAAAGAATCGTCGTAAAAAATCTCGACTATAAACTATTTCTTAGCTCACGCATGAAGTGTATTGCAGTGAATGTAAAAAAGTATTAAAATTAAATAAACATTTCACAACTAAGAATATTTAATACCTTAAGTCTTGGTAGTTAAATTATACAGCGTAAATATTTAAAGATTTTGTATAGTTGTTGTAATATTTAAGCTTAACATATCATATTACTGGAATTATTCTACACTAGTCCAGAATTGATGATGTTCGAATCTGCCTCAGGAATTCATTTTTTTTGTTGTTCAGAAAAACACATTATGCTGAAAGTTAGTTATTTTTAAGAGTTCGACAAAAATATCGAATTAATTTGGTGAAAAAAATCGAATGCTTACAGAACTAACTAACTTACAGAATAACATTATCTCGAAATGGGTATTTATCTATTTGGTTTCGAAAATATTTCTTCTAATTTAGCCTCAATTTTAACTTTTTAAAATCTGGAATTGTCCTTTGCGGGAAAAACATAATGAGATGCCACCATTTTATTTGGGTTATTGATAACCGCATAGAAGGCAGAAGGTGTAACAAGATACCAAGTTTTTGTATGATTCTTGTATACATTTTTCACGTGAATCAGTAGGATTTAAAATTTGAAAAATCGAATGAAAACAAGCATTTTTGAGGCAGGACTGAAAATTCAGACTTAGAAAGTAGATAAATTTTCCAGAATTTAAGTAAATAGATCCAAGCATCTGGAACTCAGCGCGTTCTTTAAAAAATATCAAGGTATTCAATAAAAAAACATGTTTCAGTATTCAATATATGAACCGAAAAAAAATTTTAGATTTCTTAGCATGAACCTGTTTTAAGAACTTTAGAAGAAAAATATAAGAATATCAATCAGTAGCCAAGCTTTAAAAAAAAACTTGTTTTCCTAATCCTAAAATAGAATCATCGTCAGAAATTAGAATAAAAATTTAGATAATGAATCCTTGAACTTTAAATTAAGTTGATTTATGAATCGGTTATGCAATACGAAATTCATCGCGCATGATTTTTTTTTTCAAAATTCAGAATTCAGAAACAAGATTTCAATAAAAATACAGTAACTTGAAATTTAAAAGTATTATGTGTAGACTGAGTCGATTTGGGGACATTTTTGAATTTCTCAAACCCTGGGATCTAAAAAGCTTCGTCTTGGTCCAAAACTCATACATGATTTTTCACATTATTATAAGGTAACGTTTGCATGAGTAAATTTGAACTTTTAGGATTGTATGAGAAAATTGAATTTTTTCTGACTGAAAAATCAACATCATTTTTGTATCTTCTGTGGAACCAAGCCTGTTGTTGGTTTTTGTGCCAATTTATGAGTTCTTGAAAGGAAATTAACTCAGTCTAATGATACATTACTATTTGCAGTGTTTCCAAGAAACACTTCTCATGGTATAATATTTCTGGAGTTCTGTTTGCCTGTCAGTCTGTTCCCTATAGACTAAGGTTGCCAGAATTTTTTCCACTCCCATCCGGGCCTAGCAATTCCGGGAATTTTTTCAAAAAAACCTGGCAAAATCCGGGCATGGATTTCAATTTTTCAAATCCAAAATCCGGGCAAAAGCCGGGCAAAATTTTGGGTGTTATTATATAGAAAAGCAAAGAAAACATGCAAAAAAAAAATGAAATCAATATTTTATTAATGTAATTGCAGACTTCCAAAAACTTTTTGGAACACTTAAATATTTAAAGGTTTATAAAAGTAAATCAGCGAAATTATTTGAAACCAACGTTGAAAATTTCCAAACCGTTAAACGATTTTGCTGAAACTTTCTCAAAAACTTTGATTTTTTTTTGGTTTCTTTGTGAAAATTGTGAAAAAATCCGGGCAATATCCGGACTTTTTCACGATATCCGGGCAACCGGGCCGGACTGGACTTTCTCGAAATTTTGCATCAAATATCCGGGCAAACCCGGATAAAACCGGGCAAGCTTACTATAGACTCAGAAACTACTGAACCGATTTACTTGAAACTTGGCATGTGGATGCTTTGAGACCTGGAAAGGTTCCTATTATAGTTTGAGACCTCTCCCTCTCACTGGAAGGGGGGAGGGGATCTCTCCAAAAAAATACAAATGTTAACATAGCTCGAGAATCAATCAAGCAAATTAAACCAATTTTGGCATGGGAGGGTATTTTTGTATGAGGAGTGTTTCTATGAATATTTGGTGCCCCTCCCTTCTTCCAGTGGGAAAATAGAAAAAGGATGGCGGGCTTCTTTAGAATTTTTAGCATAACTGGAAAACTAATCAAGCAAAGGAAACCAAATTTTTCATGGGAAAGAAATTGAATACGAGAAATGTTACTAAGATATTTTGAGAATCCTCTGATCTTCCAGAGGGAACATGTTAAGGGGAGAGTATGCTTCCTTAAAATTTTCTATATTAATCGAGAACCTTTCCAGCAAGTGGAACCAAATTAATTTGAGAGGAAATTTGAGTACGAGAAATGTTTCTATGAATATTTGGTACAACTGTCTTCTTCCAGTGGGGTGATAAGAAGGAGAGAGGGGGCCTTATTTTCAATTTTTAGCATAACTTTAGAGCTTATCGATAAAATGGAACCAAATTTGACATGGGATTAAATTTGGATACGAGAAAAGGTTATATACTTGTGTGCTCTTTTCTCCTTCAATTGATGATAAAGTTAGGGAAGAAGGAAGCTCCCATACAATTGTTTTGCACAAACCAAGAATTTATCAAACAAATGGAACCAAATATGACATAGGAAATCATTTGGGCACGAGAAATGGTTCTAATACTTTTTGAAACACCACTCTTCTTCCAGGGAGCACACAGGAAGTAGGGAAGGGTCTCCAATACAATTTTACTGGCACAACTATAGAAGTTATTAAGGAAATAGAATGAAATTTCACTTAGGATGTTATTTAAATACGAGATATGCTTTTATGAATATTACAAACTCTTGATTTTGATAACGAAAAAATGGGATCTTTCCAGCAGTTGCAGATCGGAGGAGAAAGGGGGGCTTCCATACAAGTTTTTTGGCATAAATCGAGCACTTCACAACACAGAGAATTAATAAGCAATAGAGAGTGTATAGTATTAAAGAGGTTGTTTGCGTAAGTACAATTTGAGACCCTCACTTTCATCTCGAAAACTTATCAGAAAAATGGAACGAAATGGGACGTTATTAAGATGCTTAAAATGCGTCTATAGTAGTTTTTGAGACCTTATCTCCCCTCCTCCCTTATAATATCAGCGCAAACATTTCAGGTCTTTGTTAGCTTATTTAGAGAAAAAGTTTCGGAGAATAAGATTAAATCATTTGAAGTGCAAGTCGTAACTTCATTTTAAGCACTTATTTGCTTTTGAATTATGCGGTTGCTTTTGAATTATGTTGAAATTTTATTTAAAATTATGTCAAAAACCTTATTTAAATAATTACCTAAATTTTTTTTTTCGGATACCAACAAAAAAAAACCTAATTTTAATAATTTCCTAAAAATTTATTTATTGTTGAAATGAGTAATTCAACGTAGGTTTCAGTGGTGGAATAGAGTTATCTTTATTCATGTTTCGTCTATGAGGTCATTAGATTACAACTATATTAATTAGCGATAGCTAATTGTCACTTCCACATCTTATATTCCCTAACCGGGAAAGTACTCATTTCTCAATGAGTACTTTGATATTCTTACCCAGAATAATTGGCAACACTGTTGTGTCACCACGAACCCAATTTGTGTTGTCTCGCTTAACCGTGTGATGATGTAAACATTTGTACCGTGTTTACCATCATCACGGTATAAATATATAAGGTAGGCTACTAACTCGAGTAAACAACTCGTTTGAATGTAAACAAGTGACGTCATTACTATCTGCCTACAGCGTGCCAGGCAAAAAGTTTTGCGCGCGTAAGATAATGCTGTATACACCGAGGATCACTAGATGGATAGTAATGACGACACTATCGGGAAGATATCACCTTATTATATTGTACACCGTGACCATCATCACCTGTCATCAGCAATCATTTATCTATTGTTCTCGATTGCGAATTGAACATAGCAATAGGAACCAAAACAAACTGTTTTGATTTCGCTCGTGGCAGCAGAAGTTTGTTGCTGTGCCGCTGTTCTGCTGCTGTTCCGGAGGAAACCGTAAGTTTCAACATTTATTTTTGGAAGGTGTAGCAAACCACCTATTTTATCGTTTATCAAAAAAAAAAAAAAATTATTATTTATCAAATCTCTAACATACATTAAAGAAAATATCACTTTGTTTACTTTGAACAAAGATGGACGGTGAGTCGAGTCGAGATCCAAAAATTCAATTAAAAAAAATAGTTTTCGATGATCCCGAAGAATCAATTTTTAATCTTATGCACTTTTTAAAAGAATCGAATGGCGAACGTCGAAGAAATTAATAATTTTTATTACCATTCTATACAAAACAACCAAATTTTCATAACTATTTTTGTTGGTATGTAGTTTACCAAACATCTCATTGTCTGAAAACAACAATTCGCAACCGTTTATTGACGGAGCATGCCGCCATATGTTCTACAATCGATGATCCAGCAAAGCATCCGAACTATTAATCTATCCACGCCTGGATCCAGTGTCTATTGATAGCCGCACAATAGCTAGGACATACCTAAGTGTGATTAAGGCCTACAAATCTGGTATCATCATCATCATCCGTCTAGCCCTTCCAAGTAAAAGCATGCTAATTAGCTCAAAACAATTACCCCTATCAACGATAAACGTCGCCGTTGTCATCGTCGCACGGCACTTGTAATGGCTGTCTAATTCGATGCAGAAAATTAAACACGCCCATCTCATTAAACCGTCTCCAGCGAGACATTCCGTAGTAAAGTCAGCCGACAAAGGATCGTCTCCAAACATTCATATGTGTCTATGTTACTAAGTAAGTGTAGATAGGTATATGTAGATTATGTCATACCATCACCATTCCACACACTAGTACTCGATTTCCCATAACCTTTTCACCGCCATTATTTTCCCTGACTTGTCTGCCAGACTAGCGTGTTTTGCTTCAGTTGATGCTTCGTTGCCATTTTTTTCGCCTCTCCCCAAAGGGAGGGTAAAGACGAAATTGAATCAATTCCAGGTGCCATCTGTTTTCTACCATGTTTGCATCTCTCCCTGCTCGGCTACCTTTCCTGTACCTGCAGGACACGAACTCTTCCGGGCCAAGTAGTTTTCCGGTTGGCTTTTTGAACTCTTCCAAATTTGAATCTCAGAAAGAGCCGGAAAATCTTGTCCGTTCGAAAATGGATGGGTGGAAATCTCCTCAACCCGGAATCGGTTACCAGGCGACGATGACGTGATGTAAAGTGTATCATTTGTGCCATCACCTGCACCTTCAACACCCACCCTCTTGCTCAACCATGTAAACACAAAATTTGCAAACAGGAAGAAATCGTTTCTCGGAAGAATGGCCAGGTTGAGGCTGGAATTTTCTTCTCTAGAGAACATCAACGGTCCCTATAAAATTGTTAATTTTTGAAGACGACAGTCAGCAGGAGAGCGACCGAAGAAGGGGAGACGCAACGAGTAAAAAATGGTGGCGGAAAGCAAATTTGAATGAGTAAGGTCGGGAATTTGTCTGCTGATGCTTTGGCAAAATGACGGAGCCCATCATCTGGGAAGGAGCTGAGCTTTCCGTTTTTTGTTTCCTCTGCCCTGTGAAAAATGTTGATTAGAGAAGGGTCTGTGATTTCGGAGATCTTATGGATTACCATAAAGGCGCTTTGTCAGCGACGTTTCGACAATGGTCTTGCTAGCTGTTTCCTCTCCTTAAAGGAAGGATTATTTTGGAAGGGATAATTCGTGCGTCTTGACATAAAAATTATCATGCTGACAAATATAAACTGCCCTCGACACTTTCGACTACGGGATTCAATTGGGATCAAAGTCTTTAAACTTAATTATTAGATTGAGATGGAAAAGCTGTAAATTATACTGTTGGATAGTTGATAGCAAAGATTTGTTTATAGATAGGAGAGTACACTCCAATGGTCGTTAAATCTAGAATAAAATCTTTTTTTTGTATGTATGTACCTATCTATGCATGGTTCCCCCATCACGAAAAAAAAAATTGAATTTACTTCGGAAAAGAAGGTCGTAGGGACGAAGTTAAAACTATTTTTACGTATGTTTCAAACTAAAAAAAAAACATAAAAGTTGATGTTTTTATTTTTCTAACAGTAGGCTGCGTCTAATTTTTGATATTTTCATGTTATGGAGACCGGTCTTACTAGCAAATGTTTTGAAGACATTTAACAGCTAAAATGAAATACAAAATCACTAAGAAAAAAGTCCTACTTGCGGCCCTTTTGGGCGACTGTGCATTGGTAGCAAGGTCCTATCTAAGCCTGTGTGCTTGGCTTTCGAATTGCTTCTAGGGCATCCAACCCTCACAAACCCACAATGCCCGTGCCACTTGCAATAATTTCTTTGACTTTTCCCCAAATACATTCCTTCTAAAATTATACAAAGATACATGTTCGCCATACTTGTAAGGAAAATTACTAACAATTTCAAAGATTGTATGTATATGTATACAGCTATTTAAACATATAAAATGCAGATTTTTTATTACTAGCTGACCCGGTTCGCTTTGCAATACTTTTCAAAATTCTTTAAGTTTTTATCAGAACGTCCAATTCAAATACCAAAATTGTCATCAAAAATAGAAAGAAGCAGTAGATGCGATGTATGAATATACGATAAATTTGTATGAGAGCGTTTTTTTTCCTTTCTATCTCCACTTTGTATGGATGGAGCGGCCTCAAATCATCACAGAAATATTTCTCGTACTTTCCCCCGTACCCTCCCATGAAAAATTGACTATCTTTTGCTAAATTAGGTATAGTTGTCCCAATAATAAAGGATTGGAACGTCCCTTCTCCTTTCTCATCTGTCCACTATAAGGAATGAGGGATTTCAAACAGTCCTAAATAGAAAGATTTTTCGTGTTCAATAGCCCTCACATCAAAAATTTCTTTCAAATAAGTATTTTAAATCATCATACAAATATTTCTCGTACTCAAGTACCCTCCCATGCCGAATTTGGTTCCATTTGCTTGATCAGCTCTCGAGATATGTAAAAAATTGTATGAAAGCCCCTCTCCCCTTTCCATTTCTGCTATGGATGGGGGGTAGAAGGGGTTACAAACAATCATAGAATTAATCTCGAAATATTTCTCGTACCAAAATACCATTTGTTGTAGAGTGCCAAAATTTAACTAAAAGAGAAATTCTGCAAGTGAATTGTTTGGGATGCGAACCCCCGTTTTCCAGTTCTTGGAGAGGTTTATCAAAACAAAAAATTATCTAACTATGGCAAAACTCGTTGTTTTTCAATTCTGACTCACAAATGTTTCGATTTGTGTAATGCTCACTGTTGATTGTATATGGGAGCAATCCTTAACAAAAAAAGGGAGGGATCTTAATTACAAAAATAAATTTGGTTGTGTATAGGAGCCGCATTTTCAAAAAACGATTAGAAAATACTTTACATAATTTCTTGGTATTAAAAACTTTATTTTGTGCTATGTTTGATCATGATTGTTTGACAATCGTTCGAATTCTGTTACATTTTATAATAAGTTTTTAGGGGAACCCCTCAACAAAGGGAATTTTAATACAATTACCAATCCAAATATAACAAAACCTGCCAACCAACATAATGAACTATGATTTTTGATTTCACCACTTCCATCTGTACCGTTGAGCCGTCAACACGTACGCCGGAGCATCGTATCGTTGCTGTGTACCTGCAGGAACATTTTACATTATTTATTTTTTCCTTACCTGTATTTCAATCAGCACTTTTCAGTGCTAAAATTATTTTCATTTTCTTTTATTCATATTTTCTCTTTTCTTTCCAGCATGGGGAAGTCTTCGGCCGGCTCAAGGGCCGGAAGAAAACGGATTGCTGAACCTAATCCAGGGCCATCTGCCAAAAAAGTTGAAATTTCCAATTCATTCGATGTCCTTCATAACATCGGTGATGAGGAAATATTCATATTTAATTCTGATAAGAGTACTAAGAAACCTTCTTCTTCTTCTTATACTCTTAAAAACGAAAAGATTCCACCAATAACGGTCACGATTCCTGACTTCAATGCCTTTCGAAAAGAAATCGTCACTTCTGTCAAGGATGTGAAGATTTCTTTTCAGATCGGTCGAAGGGGAACTGCTCGTATATTGGCGGAATCTTTTAATGATTTTCAAAAATTTTTAAATTATTTGAATAATAAAAAACACCAATTTTTTACGTACGACACTAGAGGTGATCGTCCTTTTAAAGTTGTACTTCGTGGTCTCACCGGCGATTAGACACCGGATGAGATCACAAATGAATTAAATTCTTTGTTAGGTTTTTCTCCAATTCAAGTAATTCAAATGAGGAAAAGAACCAACACGAATAATACCAGTAGTGTTGGTTTTGCTCCTGAACTTTATTTGATCCATTTTAAAAAGGATCAGGTTAATAATTTGAAAATTTTGGAAAAGGCTCGTCTTATGTTTCATTGTCGAGTAAAATTTGAACCTTTTCGTAAATCCCATACCAATTTTTTACAAAATATTACGCAATGTCGTCGTTGTCAAGCTTTTTGTCATGGCACTAAAAATTGTAGAATGAATGCCAGATGCATGTTTTGCGGCTCATTCGATCATGAAAAATCTAAATGCCTTTTTGGTGGTGATAAGCCAAAAACAGAATTTTTTAAGTTTGCGAATTGCGCAGGTAATCATTCCTCGAATTCTCTAGATTGTCCCGTTAGGGCAAAAATTGTTGCTTCTAGGAAAATCCCCAAAGTTTCCAGAAAAGTTTCTTCTCCTCCTTCCTCTTTTTCGTCTACACACGTCACACCGGCAAACAACCTGCCTGTTCGCAGTCAGCCTCGGCCTACATTGGAATCACGGCTGGGTAATACCCGAAGTGATTTTAATGTTACCTGGGCTGATTCTGCGCCACATACTCGTTGTTTATCGTTCTCAGAGGTGGTTGAAAATGGGTTGCCCTCTTCAGGTTTAACTAATAAAAATGGGAAAAAACCAAGTCTCAACGTTCATGCGAAGGCTTGGAAAAATCCCCGAAATTCAAATACTTTTTCTTCTCCTTCCTCTTCTGATTCTAACAATTTTGTTGATTTGGGTGAGATTACTGAGGAAAAATTAAATTTTTTGCATTAAAATTTAATGGAAATGATGCAACTTATGTTGAAAGCAAATTCAATGTTTGAAGCTTTCCAAACTTCTTTTAATTATGCTAACAAAATTATTATGACTTTACGATTCCCTCATGGATCCGAATAGATGTTTAAATATTATGAATTGGAACGCTAGATCTTTGCTGGCTAACCAAGACGAGTTCTTTTTATTTTTGAAAACTCAAAACATACATATTGCTGCCATCACTGAAACTTTTTTAAAGCCAGACAATAACTTGAAAAGCAATGCTTTCTTTAAAATTTTACGAAATGATCGACTTGATCGACAAGGTGGGGGTGTAGCTATTGTCATCAATAGTCGTCTCAAATTTAGACTTCTTCCTTCTTTCAATACAAAAGTCTTAGAAACAATTGGAATTGAATTAGAAACTTCTATGGGGAAAATTATAATTGTTGCCGCATATTTGCCTTTTCAATGTAGCGGTGAACAGAAAAATTTTTTGAAGGGAGATTTACAAAAACTCACCAGAAATAAATCTAAATTTTTTATTATTGGTGACTTTAATGCAAAACACCGATCTTGGAATAATATTTCATCAAATTCAAATGGAAATATTTTGTTTAATGACTGCTCTGCAGGTTATTATACTGTTGAATATCCTAATGGGCATACTTGTTTTTCTTCAATTAGAAATCCCTCCACAATTGATTTGGTTCTAACGGATTTAGGCGAGCATTGTAGTCAATTAGTTACTCATGCGGACCTCGATTCAGACCACCTTCCAGTAACATTTTCTTTATCCCAAAGTCCCATTGAAAACCCTTTAAAATCAACTTTTAATTTTCAAAAGGCTAACTGGGAGCGATATATGAATTTTATTGAACGTAATTTAGATGTAAACGTTCCATTGAATTCAATAGAAGATATTGATTTGGCTGTAGAAAATTTGACAACTTCAATAGTCAATGCTAGAGCCGCTTCAATGCCTAAAGTTAAACATAAATTTAATCAACCTTTAATTGATGATGATCTTCAGTTTTTGATACGACTGAAAAACATTCGTCGACGCCAATTTCAACGAACTAGGGATCCTTATTTGAAATTAATTTATTGCGACCTTCAAAAAGAGATCAAACGTCGTTTAAATTTCATTCGTAATGAAAATTTTTCTAAAGCAGTAGAGGACATAAAACCCTACTCAAAGCCATTTTGGAAATTAACTAAAATTCTGAAAAAGCCCCAGAAGCCAATTCCTACTTTGAAAGATGGGGATAAACTTCTTTTAACTAACGCAGAAAAAGCTAAAAAATTAGCCCAACAGTTTGAGTCTGCTCATAATTTTAATTTAAACGTTGTTAGTCCAATAGATGCTCAAATTTCCCTTGATATCCTTTCTAAATAAAATGTATTTGAAAGTTCCTGTGAGACAAATATTGATGAACTTAAATTGATTTTCAAAAAATTTAAAAATATGAAAGCTCCGGGGGAAGATGGGATTTTCTATATTCTTATAAAAAAGTTGCCTGAAAGCACTTTAATTTTTTTAGTTAAAATCTTTAATAAATGTTTTCACTTGGCTTATTTTCCCAATAAATGGAAAAATGCCAAAGTAACTCCAATTTTAAAACCTGGAAAAAGTGCTTCAGAGCCTTCAAGTTATCGACCAATTAGTTTGCTTCCATCTTCAAGTAAACTATTGGAGAGAGTATTTTGAATAGAATGATGATTCACATTAATCAGAATTCTATTTTCCCTGATGAACAATTTGGTTTTCGTCATGGGCATTCTACTACACATCAACTTTTGAGTGTAACTAATATGATTAACGCTAGCAAATCTGAAGGTTATTCAACTGGTGTTGCTCTTCTAGATATTGAAAAAGCTTTTGATAGTGTTTGGCACAAGAGTTTAGTAGCTAAATTAGCTCGATTTGATTTTCCTGTATATCTCACCAAAATTATTCAAAATTATTTGACTAGCCGAACTTTGCAAGTAAGCTATCAAAATTTATGCTCTGAAAGGATACCCATTAGAGCTGGTGTCCCTCAGGGTAGTATACTTGGGCCTATTTTATACAATATTTTTACTTCTGATCTTCCTGATGTCCCAGAAGGAAAAGGTAGAAGATTATTTGCTGACGATACTTTGCTTTCAGCCAAAAGTCGAAATTTACGGGTGGTACGCAGTAGATTGCAACAAAATTTAAATTCCTTTTTGAATTACTTGAAAATGTGGAAAATTTCTCCTAACGCTTCCAAAACTCAACTTATTCTATTTCCCCATAAGCCAAGAGCTCAGTTTTTAAAGCTTTATGAAAATCATTCCATAACTTTTAATGGGGTTTCATTAGAATGGTCTGATCACGTGAAGTCATTGGGACTTACACTTGATCGGAATCTTACTTTTAAAAATCACATTGAAGATATTCAATCTAAATGTAATAAATACCTACACTAAATCTCTTTATTCTCTCATCAACAGGAAATCCCAAGATGCTTATTTATAAGCAGGTATTCCGACCAGCGATAATGTATGCAGTTCCGATTTGGTCTAGCTGCTGCGCGACGAGGAAGAAAGCCATCCAGAGGATTCAGAACAAGGTTCTGAAAATGATTTTGCGGCTTCCGCCTTGGCACAGCACCGAAGATCTTCATCGGATTGCGGGCATTGAATCGATCGAAGAGATGGCCAACAAAATCATCTCCAACTTTAGAGGCAAATCGATGCAGTCTTCCATCGCAGAGATTCGTTCTCTCTACAATTAGTTTAGTTTTAGGATAGTTTTAGTTTTTTGTTATAAGTTTAAAATATTTTTGACATCACAGGATGTTCTTTTACAAAAAATACTTGATTGTGCTCAGCAAATTTAAGTTGAATAAATAAACTTTAGTGATTAGTAAACTTTAGGGCTCTGGACAGTTCATTATTGAACTGAACACCTAATTTAATGTAATAATGTAATATAAATGTAATGATGAATTGGTACGAATAAAGACATATTTAAAAAAAAGTACTTTTCCGACAATCTTGACTGATTCTTGCTGCAAAAATTTCAAATAATTTTGAAGGATCTTTCACTATCGATAGAAGTTGGTTAGTTAGACTTCATGTAATTTGTCAAATCTCCTAAATTTAAATATAACTATTCTTTTGATTCAAGTTATGTCATTTCTTTCCCAATGCCTTTGCTAGTGTCAATAGTTTGCCTAAACGGATGTTCTAAATGACGAGTGTTGCGAAATAGTAAGAACATTCTGATTCTTTTCGTAGCGTTTCTTGATTGAATTTGGTTGGGTTTCTTGATTTATTGTCGTTTTTTGAAGTTTTTGGAGATTTTGAACGAAAAAACAATTTTTAATCAAATTTAATGTATTGACCAGTTTTTAGAAACAACAGTTTTTTGGTCATATGACTCAATGTGGAACTATCGTTTTCTTGTGTAATCCGATCCATTTTTTCAAATAAGCTTGTGTAAATTTTTAATAATTTAGCACTCTTGATTGGTACCGGAAATTCCCGGGATTTTTTAGATTTTTTTTTATTCCCGGAAATTTCCGGTCGGGATTTTTTCCGTACCGCTACTTGCAGCAAATGGGCAAGCAAACCAAACTCAACGAAAGCACGCACGCGACTAGGTTATAAAATCTTTATTTTTTGTATGTATATATGTACAAATGTATGTATTTATGTTAGAAGGAAATCCACCATGGGTGCACGGATTCACCGCAATTTTACCAAAGTATGAACACCTCTGCATTCTACCTGTAAAATATTTTTTTACAGAAGCTATTTACATTTACACCACAGACAATTTTACACTTTGGGTGTAGTTTGGTGGAAATTTTTGAGAAGGAACGAATTTCAACTGTTTCTATTTTAAATCCAATGAGATAGAACTTTCTGGGTAAAATCAGGACTCTTGATTCAGGAGCATCAAATATAATTTTAAAACGAAAGTCTCAAATTCTTGCTACGGCTAAGGTCGATGTTTTAAAGGGTTGCAATAATCAAGCGAATATTTGTTGAATAAATAATGACCAACCACAAACCAATATGAATAGATCTGGTCCTGTAAGTCCTGCGATCGACAAAAAGGTCAGGGATGCCTACAAACAGAAAAAGGAAACCATCGGCTTCCGTTCGCGATGTGGCAAGAAAAGCCAGGATCTCGATGTCTAATGTCCAAAAAGCGACTTGGGCTCAAGAGACAGAAAACACCTAAAAAGAATTCAAGTCAAGCCGCTTCTGTCGAACCAAGAGCTTGGGAACTGTATGATTCAATATTTCGCAAAAGTTCTGGGTGCATTATAATGGACGATGAAACGTATGTGAAATTGGACTATAAACACATTTCCTGACCACATTATACGCAAGGTATCCCCAAAACGGAGAAGGCAATTTTCACCGAAGAATTTGGCAAGAAGGTGATGGAGCGGCAGGCATTTTGCGAGCGTGGCAAAATAGCTAGCCGGTAAGTCACATTGGAACTAATGAACACCCAGAACTATATCAAGGAATGCCTCCAGAGGCGTTTATTACAGATAATTATGAAGCACGATGGACCCGGCTTATTTTGGCCCGAATTGGCATCATGTCATTACGCCAAAGACACACTAGGGTGGTACAAAATCCAAAACGTCTGTTTTGTATCAAAAAAACATGAATCCGCCAAATTTCCCCGAGGCATGGCCAATCGAGATTTGTTGGGCTTTGATCAAAGCAATGATACGAAAATACAGAAAACCAGCTGATAACATCGGAAAATTTAAAAAGGATTAGCAAAAAGTGGTGAAAATAGTGGGTATTGCAACTGTGCAGAAGCTAATGAGTCATGTTCGAGAAAAAGTGCGAAGTCTGGCTTATGATTGAAGATTTTCATCAAATAAGAGTACAGTGTTGGGTGGTACACAAATAGTGATACAGTGTGCCCAATAAAATAAATAAAATTTAATGAAACAAGTTTTTTTTGTTAATTTTGAAAGTGTGCTTATAATTTCTGGAACAGGATATATTGAGGTCAAATTTACTCGTGGCATTCGAAACCTAACCCAAAAATCAAAAAGTACACTCCATTCATAAATAAAACGCAACAAATAATGCAATCCAATCCATAGAGAGATTATCCCGGTGCTAATTTTTATAAACCCTGCAATTCTGCATCGCCACCAGGCAGGCAGGAAGAGCTTTACGTAACCTGTTTGATGAAATAGTCGACTACATATAATTAACATATCGACATCCACGCAACTCGCAACAACTCCTGTACTGAAGGTACGATGAGACCTAGAAGGTTGGCAAAAACCTCCAACAAAATAAACGGTGACTGCCTACATGTGGTTTTGTGGTTTCGATGCTGCAATAAGCAGCATGTTCTGCCTCTCTACTCCTGATATCGTCATCCTGCTTCTGAACTTCTATGGATTACACCTGTTGGCAAAATGTGGTATCTATTTTGTTGTCCAACTACTATACCTATACTAGAGTTGGTATGGTGGGTTACACGAATGGGCTTCAACGTGGCCTATGAGCTTTTAAACATTGGAACTTGTAGAGGAAAAATGAAAGTGTTGCCAAACTAAAAACTTTTAGCTGTGAACTATTCTTTACTTTAGAGATGTTTGATTATCCTTGGGGAAATTTTTATCTACGACTAGCTGACCCGGTGTGCTTTGCTACACCTTCCAAAATAAATGTAATTTGTAAAAATTTATTCAAATTTAGATTTTTGTATGCATTTTTTTTAATCAAACCTCACCATAGTTCAGAACCAACAACTTTGAAATGAGAGCTGCAGCTGGAGTTCCGAATTGCAATTCAAAGATGGTATATATTATTTACTGAAACATGATCTCTAAATTTGTTTTTCAAGATCTGAAATTTGTACTCTGTTTTTAAAGCTTCATATTAACTTAAATAATGTAAAAATTTATGGATTTTCCAACTTTTCCCCAAAGTGGAAATCTACGAACTTCCATAAAAACATTTGTCACATCTATTTTTGAGTAATGCCAAATATCCGTGGTCTCTTCTTTGAAAAGCTCTTCATCTTAATAACGGCTCCCCCATCTTTTCCAATTTTGTCCCCCACTGCTTGAAGAAGGTAGGCTGATTCACCCAGCTTGAGTTAACATAAATTTCGAAATCAAAGAAAAAGATTCGCATATTGGAATGTATTGCATATTGTACTTTATGGAGATAGAATTTGGAAAACCGATCAATAGCGTGAATCGGGAAAGTTTTTTGAATATATTCCTAATATTCTATATTATGAGCACTTCCAGCTCCTGATTAGCTTTAGATGGCGTATTTTTTGGAGTTGAAAAAATAATCTATAGAAATTTGAAAAAAAAACGATGAGAAGGATTTTTAATAACCATTTTCAAACAGCTTTTTTCACCATCCTCGCTCTTCGAAGCAGCAGCAGTCTATCTTTTTTGCGCCAAAATAATGTTGAAAAATGTTTCGCCATATTCCAAACTCGTGTATATGAAACATTATAGCTTGAAGTTTCACTTATCATGGTATGGAAATTATCGATTTTATACAGTGCAAATTTCTTTTTTTAAATAAATTTATTAAAGCAAAAAATATAAATATTTTAAAAAAATATCAGTTGCATCACTAAATAAACTCTCAGCGTTTTTTTTTCTCTTTGAAAGTCAAATATTCAAAAATGTTGGCAAAAACAAATTTCTAAGTTAACATTTGTCCCGTATATTAGGGCAAGTGTAAATGCACAGCTTATTTTCAGATGCGTCAGAGTAATGGCTTTAAAATGGATGTAATACGTATTTCTGTTTGTTTGTTTTATCACGTTTCATTGATATATCTGCAGTATTCCTGCACTATAAATTTATGTTTGTTACTCCACTTTTAACGAATGCTGTTCAAAGCAAATGACCTTCATTTACAAAGACATTTAAGAATTTTTAATATCCGCTTCAGTTTCAACATTCGGAATACCCCTTCTGGTCTTTCCAATATTTTGAATCATTTTGAAGATTAATTGATTAATAGTTCGACGTTTGCCCTTTCCCCACCGTGTGAGTTGATAGGAGGGAATATTGTTTTAACACTTTAAGAGTATTCTAAAAATTTCGCTTCCAGTTGAATATCAGTTCTAAAGTCTCACTTTTCAAAAAAGAAGCGGATCAAATGTTTTTTATGCAGCCATGTAACACAAAAACACTTTCCATGTTAAGTACGTACTTAAATTGGTATGTAAGCAAAAAGTACGATGTTTTTTTCAGAATTATTCAAAATAAAAGCTCCCATTTTGATTTCTAAATTCGTTTCAGTTGTGTATTTGGGCCGATGTAACAATTTCTAGAAGAAAACATATTTTTTTTTAGGTAACAGAGAAAAGTTGAACGTTTGAACATGCTCTAAATAGTGTTCCTTGAATGAAAATTCTTTCGGAAAATGAATTCTCTCACTTTTGGTCAATAAAAATCAGTTTATTTCACTGATACTTTTCACTTATGCACACATCAGTCTTATCTTATCTTATTTAAAGAAAAGGCTCTTGATCAGTTCATGTGTCGGATTGGATTTTTTGATCTTCTTTAAATTTAAATGGCGCTTGATAAAACTTCAGTTAAGTACATTTTAACATATTCAACAAAATGTTTCCGATCTACCTCTGATCTACCATCTTATTCATATTTATGTAATCAATATGATTCAAAAATAACCTTGTAGGCGAAATGGGTTAAAAAATTGTATGTAAATTCTTTACTTTCTGTATTTTTTTTTTAATTGTCCGCAAAGTGTCATACTACTACTTCATTAGCATCAGAACTAAATTTATATTTTTTAGACAACAAATGCTACCTACATTAACACGAACTAAATATGGAAGTATTTTAGCAAATCTTCCAATTCGTTTTGATTCGATTGATAAAATACCAATCCGTGTCACATCTAGGCGTCATTTATTTCTACCTGCTGTGTACAATTAAGCAAGAAAAAACACATATAGGTTGCATATCGCCTCCACGTGCATAAGAAATAAAGGTACTTGGTTGAGAAACAGGCGCCTAATTGTTGAATTTTTCCTGCGATCAATGCTTTGTTTACTATCCACTTGCGACGACGTTTGCATGACCATAGAGACGAAAAACAAACCCCTCAAAGAAAAGAAAATCTCTAAAAATGGATGCCATGACTTTTCAATTTTTGATTTTTGCAAAAAAAAATGTATACCTATGTTTTATTCGATCGGCAAAATGTCAATCTGGATCACATCTAGGCGTCATTCATAACCATGTGCTGTACAAATGAGCTAGGAATCAAGTAGAAAAAAAATCACATCAAGGCTTCATATCGCCACCCCTTGCATTGAAAATATGCTTGGTTGAGAAATATGCGCCAAAATATTCCCACTGATCAGTATGCTATGCCATGGTTACTATCCTCTAGCGACGTTGGCTCGCGACGCGTCGACCATGGAGATGAAAAACAAACCGATGTCATGACTTTAATTTGGTTCGAAAAACTACAAACTTTGTATGGGGGCCCCCCTTCCCTTGAGTCGGATGGGGTTTAAACTATTATAGAAACCATCTCTGGCCCCAAAAACTCTCAGATGCCAATTTTGACGATGATCGGTTCAGTAGTTTCCGAGTCTATAGGGAACAGACAGACAGACAAACATTAATTTTATATATATATATATACTAGCTGATTTTACCCGGCCTTGCTCGGGTTCACAAAAGATATTAATCATAATCAAAATGAGTTTGATTTTTCGAAATATTGGAAGCTTTATATTCATCATTTTAAGAAATTGGGCCCATGTTGGGACACGTAAGTTTTGTAAGTCTTTTGTAAGTTTTTTTTTTGAGATTATTCACTGTGTTTATCGATTTCATTTTTTTAGAAGAAGCTTATAGTTTCAAGGATTATGAATTGAATTTCAAAATAATTTCCTTCTTCTCTATCACAAAAAACTTTAATCTTTTTTGGAGACTATTCCACTTTTCAAGATGGATGATCTCCCTGTACAATTACAGTACAAATTTTTAAAAACACTTCCGAACCTTGTTGAACCATGTTTAAGACTCATTTGGCATGTTTTCAATTGTATGTGTGCTTTTTTCGCTTTTTTAATTTAACACCGTTTTTCTTAAATGTTGAAAGTTGCACTAAAAGTTTTTTGGAGTTATCGAAAAGAAATCATCTCTGAACCGAAATAACCATTTAAATGTTATGGAAATGGTCTTATTTGAGTTCCATTAATTATTTTGAAGAGTGATCAATGTTAAAATTCTTTGAAATCATTTGTTTGAACTCGTAGTACCAAATATTTTTTTTTCAAAATTGGTTGGTAGAATTAAACACATTGATGAACAAAAATAAATCAAAAAGTATAAATAAATTGGCCAATGAAATAGGATTGTATAAAACTAAAAACCTCAGATTGTATTATCTAATCAATTCCAGATTCCCCGGCGGCTATCAAAGCGTTGAAATTGCAGCCTTCAACATATATGTAACTCTGAATCTAATGATTTTTTCTTTCTCTTTAAGGAATCCTAAAAATTTGAAAATGGTTGGTTCAAAGCTGGAGTTTATGAAAATCGGTTCATTAGTTTTTCAGCATTCAGTCCAAATAGTTATTCAGCTGAAGAAGCCAATTCACTGTTGACTGTTCAGTTCACTGTATA
The DNA here is from genome assembly GCF_029784155.1 of Uranotaenia lowii. Lineage (NCBI taxonomy): Eukaryota > Metazoa > Arthropoda > Insecta > Diptera > Culicidae > Uranotaenia > Uranotaenia lowii. The sequence continues at coordinate 250,850,466 of NC_073693.1, forward strand.
TTCTTGTAAACTCTCAAAGCCCCCCAGCGGGGCGGTAGGCAGCACATTGAAAATCACTGTAATTTTAGTCAATATATTCTTTACAGGATAGTTGTATTTTTCAATACAAAATGTAGGCTCATTATTGCATTCAAATATCTCGTACCGGTACCACGTGTTTTGAACAGTAGAAGGGAAAAACACCCGCCAAAATTTTACCTTTTAAATCTTTGATGCTCAGCAAGCTTTGATTTGCTTTCCAATCCACGTGAACTCTTGATGGTCGTTTCTAATGCCCGGCCCATGGTGATGGTGAAAACAACCCCGCCAAAGGGAAAAAATGGGTTCTGAAAAGTGGGTGCCACGACTTTTGGTTTGTGGGAAAAAACGAAAGTTGTATGGGAGGGTCCCTTTTCTCAGGTGGGAGGGGCTCGAAACTATTACTAAAACCTTCCCATGGTCCAAACACATAACTATACCAAATTTCAGGCTGATCGGTTAAGCGGTGTGGATTTGTATAAGGTGCATACAAACATATATAGTCCAACTCATCTTTATATATTAGATACTAGCAGACCCGGTAAACTTCGTCTTACCATGTTTAACTTGGCGTCTCGCTTTCGTGAACATATCCTAGTTTTTTCACATCTCCTTTTTTCCGTTTACTCGAATTGCCGCGCTTAATTCTATCGGAATCAACCCTAAAAATTTTAACTCAAAGCTTCGGGTATTTACATAGATTATCAAAACATTACCTTCAATCAATCTTACATGCATCTTACAGGAAAACTTTTAATCTACTTTTCTTAGATTCGGATGCTTTGAATATTGCCGAATGGTGTCAGGTATCAGCTTCCCATTGAAAATTTGAGTTTTTCAGCACTCAACGTGACCATCAAACTTGGCAAGCCTCATGCAGCTTGCTTAAGAAATCCACTCTTTGTAGCTTGTTCCATAAATAACTTTATGTTGATAATATCTATGATTCATTTATTGAATACCATTTAGTTGATTTACTCCACTTTGCTCGAGTTAACATTAAGCTTGAAATCGGAATCAAAAGTTTCTCATTAATTGGAATTTATTGCACATGAAACTTTATGGAAAAAGAATTTTGAATATCGGGACCATTTAAGGAGTATTTGCCCAATATTATGCCTAACGCAGTACTTTCAGCTCCCGAGTTTCTTCGGAGAGAAGATTTTTTACTAACCATTTTCAAGCAGCTTTTTGTTCACTATTTTCACCCTTGGAAGCAGTGGTAATTAAATAATATCCATATTTTCATCAAAACCATGTCAAAAAAAAGTTTACCGTTTAATTATTTATTTCAGCAAAAAATGCTTATTAAATTCCTTTGAACATTTACCCAATTATTAAAAAAAACGATCGGGTTTGAAAGGAGGAAAAAGTATGTTAAGATTTTTCTATATTCAACCGAATTACAGCAATTTTATTTGTATTTTTATCCTAATGGACATATCTGCCAATTTAAACCATTGTTTTTTTAAAGATTCTAACTGAAACATTGAGGTTTTTGAAAATTAAATAGATCGAAAAGAGCTAATCTGTTAAGGCTACAATGATTCCATGAGTTCATTCGTTTTTTTTTGGAAGTTTTCGTGTACATATACCTCGAAACCTTTAAAACATATAAGTGTCTTTCGGCTATCATCACAGTTCAACTTTCATATTCTTTCAAAAAGAAATATCTAAGTAAAGGTACATTTGCCCCATTTACTGATGCAAGTGAAAACACATTGCTCTTTTTCAGATGCGTTAGTGTAAAGACTTTAAAATAAATTGAATACTTTTTCCTGTTTGTCTTTTTTATCAACTTTCATTGATATATCTGCAGTTTTTCCCCAGAATAAAATAATGCTTGGTACTTCAATTTCACTGCACACTGTTTAACCATAAGACCTTCATTTAATAAGTTTTAATATCCGCTTCAGATTTAACATTCGGTATTCCCTTTCTGATCATTTTGGAGAAATAATTCTTAAAAGTTATATGTTTCATGACTAAAAGGCGCGTTGCCACTTGTTTCACCGTGTGAAATGACAGGAGGTAATATCATTTTCGACATTTTTAGGTCATAATAAAAACGTATCAAAAAAAATTCTGCTTCTGCTATCAAAAAAATAATGCTTCTAGAATATCAATCACAGAAAAACTTTTCAACAAAAAAGCGGATCAAAAGTCTCTTCTATGTAGCCAAAATATGTTAAACATAAACACACTTTCATGTTAAGTACGTACTTGAATTCTGTGTAAACAAACAGTGAACCTGTAAACAGTTTTTCTGTGAATGAATTAAAAAAAAAAGTTGAGTTTCTTTAGTCAGATCGTTTAATTGGGCTCAAAGATTTAAAGATGAAGAAATAATGTGAACATGTATACATGAGTAATTTATAATTTTTTTGTAAATGTTGAACGTTTGCACTTGCTCTAGTGTATCTTTTAACTGAAAATTCTTTCATTTTTATTGATAACTTTCACTTATGCTTGCAGAAAATCAAAAAGTTCTTTGCATTAGGCTTTAAAATAAACATCAATCCTATATAATCTTTTTTAAAGGACAGGCTCTTGTGTCTGTTCATCCTCAATGGATTTTGTTGTTGCTCTGTAAATTTAAAGGTACCCGAAACATTTTCAGTTAAGCACATTTGTACATGTTCGAAAAATGTTTCTAGGGGTATTGTATTATAAAATTGTATGTAAATCTTCCCACTTTCTTTTTGCAAATGTCCGCAAAGAGTCATACCATAATTTTATATGCATCAGTACTAAATTCATATTTTCAGGCAACAATTTCTGCTGAAATTAAAATAGTTTTTTTTTAATTGTTTAAATGGTATTGATTTGATCGGCAAAATATCAATCTGGGTGTCATTCATTACTATGTGCTGTACAAATGATCTAGGAATCAAGAAGAAAAAAAACACATCTAGGCTTCATATCGCTACCACATGCCTTGAAATTATGCTTGGTTTAGAAATGCGCGCCCAAATATTTCAACTAATCAGTATGCTATGCCATCGTTACCATCCTCTCTTGGTGTTTGCTTGCGACGCCTTGGACGACCATGGAGACAAATAACAAATCGCCCGGCGCCCGAAGTAAAGAAAATCTCCGAAAATGGATGTCATGACTTTAATTTGATTCAAAAAACTACAAATTTAATTATAACGGACAATTGATGCCACTTTTTGTTATTTTTATTCAATATAAACCGATTCGCATGGCCACAGAATATTCTAAAAATAATTTCACTTGTATCTTTTGGGTAATTTCGGAGGAGTAGTACTACAAACACCGTTACAAGAGAATTTTATATAATAGATATAGATTAAACAATTATTTGAAATGGTTATATCAACCTTCAAATATGATTGATCAACAAAAACTTCCAAATTCCGCAGGCTATTGTTTGACAACTTTTCCAGTGCAATGTTTCGATTGCTTTTAATTCAATTATTGCAATCGACAACAGTTTGTCAATTGTTATAATGTTCAATCCGCCGGGATCAAACGTATTTCGATCCTTGAAACAAGAGAAACGGAAACACAAAGTTGAAAGGTGTGGTGATTGTTTATATTAACAGCACACTGTAGGCTTTGCAATACACCTACGAACACCTCATCAGTAAGTCGTCATAGCTTAGTACGATCGCGCGGTGCGTGAGCTAACTTAAGCATTCTATTGTAGACTACCAAACGTGATACTTGTGCATGGGCTCGCTCCCACAGTGGCGACGAGAAATAAAATCGGGACGCGTGCGGTCTGTTTTGTGATTGAAAGCGGTGATAAGTGAAAGTGAAAAAATGGTCTCTTGTAATGCTATCGGAAATGGGAAAATCAAAGTGATAAATTGTGTTAAAATATTTAGCTAATGCGAAATCTGTACATCTTGCTATTGGTTGATGGAAGTGCGGGTTGGGTCTTTCTAAGTGATTTATATCACTATTTAAAGGTCATATTCCGTAAAGCAGGTTTATTTAGTGGTGATTTTCCCTGGGCTCCCAGGAGCATTTTTCAGATTAAAACTGGATTACACCAGGTATGTATGTATGTACTGTCTAAAAGCAGATGATGAAAAATTGTGCAGTTTTGGATGCTCCTTCAAAAATAAGATTATGAGAGATTTCCCTTGGATGGTATCACAACCAGTTTTTCTAGCTTGGAAACTAGACAGAACATTTCCTAACCATTATTTCCAGGAAGAAAGATAACGAGAAGAAGTAGCTATGATTGCTGGCAGTCTTGCTTGCCAGAAGACAAGCAGTATTTTAACGAATTGGTGGAGAATGGGAGAAAGCAGAAAAACGTAAGTGTCGCTTAACCGTCGGATCAACTGATGGAGAGTCAGTGCAACGAGCGATTTAAGCTCAAGAAAAACAGCGCGGATTTGATGAAATCCAGTTGTTCGTGCGTGCGGTGGAGTGTTGTTGTTGGATTTTCACTTTGTTGGACTGAGAAGCGGAGCCCATCGCCCATCGCCAGTAGTTTTGCAGTGTGGCTTGATTAGGTATAAGTCGTTGGGCCGTGGCGTTTGGGTTGGTTTGGAAGACCAGACTTATGTATATGCTGGCAGCGTGCAGAAACTTATTGTTCGTAGTATCAAATTGCTCCACTGGTTTTCCTTATTTGTTAGATAAGGATAACATAAAGATAACTTTTACACTTTCAGCACGGTGATCATTTTAGTAAATGATGGGAATCAATATTAAGAATAATAAGAGGAATGATGCGTTTTGAGCTAGGGATCGGTAGATGGTTTGCTGTTATGTTATGTTTTTTTCACCAAATTGCAATATTTGAAATGGAGGAATGAATAAAATTGATTGATGGTTATTCCCTATTGTTCTATATTGGGCGGATGTCTTGTTGAATTGATTGTCTTATTAGTTCACTTTATTGTAATGCTATAAAGGTAGAAAACATAGTTGTGCGTGATAACTGAAATTTAAAATGGCTGCAAGAAAGACTGTTTTTGCATGCGCCTGTTGGGCTGAATACGCATAAGAACGTTGGACTCAATGGCTGCTGGATTAACATATCAAATTTATCCAGTCTGAAGATAGTGCGATTTATGATATGATTATCATTGAGGAATTGCAAAGTAAGTGATATCAATGTGGTGTTAGAACCTGGTTGGGTCAAGTCAAAGGAAGATCGAGTTGAATTTCTTCTCAATTTGTATCAGAAATTGAGATTTCCGCAGAGTCGTTAAGTGTGGTAGCGGAAATATTGCAGAGATGTTCTTGTTTGCCTTTTATGAGTGTAGTGGGCTCAGTAACTAAACTATTACAGGAGCTAGACGATAAAGCAATTCCGAGTAGTGCTATGAACAGCATCAGCGAATGGAAGAGGGTATCGAAGCACCACTTACTGAAGACAGAATGACCAAGACGAGATGCAATTTGTACGTTGGAACGATGAAGGTTAGCTCAAAGCTGGTTACTGGAAAGTACTCTGTGAATCAGAATAATGAATTGTGTTTCAATTTGAGAATGATGAAGTTATAATTTATAAAAATACATATTTTTAAAGGATTTTTACAAATGGGTATGAAATATTGGTCAGTCAATCCAGCACAGCATGTCAAAACAAAGCTAGTGGCATTAAGATTTTAAACAGGTTATCTGGAGACACACGACCTGTTGGCTGAAAAGGAAGATTGGGATATAAAGTCAGTAGAAGCTTTGATATCGTGAACGCACTGTTTGAGGAAACTACTTACTATGTTGGTACATGGATACAGGTTAATGAGAGAAATCAGTTTGGACCTAGATACATATGAAGGAAATGAGGGTGTAAAGACCTTTAGGGTTTAAACGTCTGAAACTCAAAAAAAGGCCGTTTGAGATGCAATTGGAAAAAAAAGTATGAGATAAGTATTGATTTTCGACTATAACTAAGATCAAGTGAGCTTAGAAAGCAGATTGGAAACGTTTCAAAGCTTGGTTTCTGAAAAAGTTTTGAGTAAAGCAACTGGAGAGACATTTCAAGAAAGTTCACTCAGAATATGTTTTGAGTGAAATAATGTACAGAAAGTTTACTCAGAAGGAGTTTTGAGTGAAGTAAAGTAAAGTTTACTCAGAAAAAGTTTTGAGTGAAGTGATGTGAAGTTTACTCAGAATCGGTTTTGAGTGAAAATGAAACATTATTTTCGGTAACATGAATATATGAATGGCAGCAAGGTCCTGCTTATGTTTGTGTGTAGGCCCGAAGGGCAAGGTTTCCTCGAGGAAAAGCATCCATATCTCAGAAACGTACCGGAGCCACTTGTCTTGCAATAGTTTCGCCCGGTGATTTCTAGATTCAACCCCTTTAATGAGATAAGATGATCAATAAAATAGAATGATAATATTGTTATATGAAAAACAAATAAGAATGAAAATGATAAAAAAAATACGATGGAGAAATAATTATCAATGTTGAATGTTCACGAATGCAGTCAAACATAATTGAACAATAATTTTAAATTGTCTTTAATGAAAGAAAGGAATGGAGTCTCTTAGAATTCCTCACCACTCATCAGAAGCTGACAAAACATAAAAAAAATCTTAAGATGGACACGTAACGTTGGTTGGTGCTTTCGTGCATTGGCCCAATTTCCTTTATCTTAAATCTAAGACGAAACGAACAATTTCATAAATTATTCAATTTTGCATGCACAAAATCTCAAAACTTCGTGCTTCGCACTTCGTGCATCAGTAGAACACTCCAAAACTCGTTCACACAAGTTTCTCCTGAATCATTTCATAATCCATTCACTTCTATTGTAAAACAGTACAACCTGCGATGAGTTTTACAACATTATTTTCATTTACTCAAAAATATTTTCAGATAAATTATCATGGATTACTCAGAAAAGGTTTTGAGTGATAGTCAGTTGAGAATCAAAGAAAGTGATATCAAACAGACAGTACATAACTACTAGATAAAATGTTTAGCATAAATAGTGCTGCTTATTGCAGTGGTTATTGTAAACGATATGGAAGCTTTAAAACATATAATTTATCGAGCTACTATGGATGTTTTTTTTTAAACTGGAAGTATGGTTATTATGTATGACAATGGTATGGTATAGCAACATTATGCTGTCACAGTCATCCGTTTATTGTTGGATCGAAAATGGTAAGCGTGTTGAATAGTTCAACATAATGAATCAATAATTCAACATCAATAATTAATAATCCAACATTCAGATTTTAAAGATTACACTTGTATTGAAGTTCGCAGTTGTGAATTCCGCAGATATGCTTGGGCAATGGACTTTCTAATTTGTATGATAGCATACTATGAGGATTTTAGAATGTGTTAATTTAAACTGAAAAGTCATGCTGGATAATAGTTGGAAGGTTTGCATGATTTTAAAAAAACTTTTTAAATTGCAAAAAAAAAAAATGGTTAAGGAAAGCAATCGTATCGCGATAAGCATAAAATAAACGGTAAATGCGGCGAGCTAGATCATAACGAAGAACAGTTGTGACTTACTTTCTTAGAAGCAGTGTAGAGATTCGACTGAAAGTGCATATGTATTTTTTCGGAAGGTTTGTAAGACGGACTAGTAGTTTTGGACTTTTGAAATATTTTGATTTTTAAGGATATTTGGTACTTATATTTTAGTCATTTCTTTCAAAGCAAGAATATAATGCGGCGGAAAAACGGAACGGAAAATATGATTTTTTCATATACAGTTTCAAGCGAGGTTTAATAAATAATGTTTTATCTGCTCCAGGTTCAAAAGAAATAAAAATTACTGCAACTATGGATTTCATTCGGAATATAATTTGAAGGAAACAACTTCTAAAAAAGAAACAAAAATTACACATAAATGAGTTGAAATAGAAAAAAAAATACTCAGAAGTGGTTTTGAGTGAAGTATTGGAAGTTTGTTCAGAATTTGTTTTGAATGGAATAAGCAAGTTGGCCTTGAATGAGTTTTGAAAAAAAATATATCCGTGAAGTGTTGAAAACAAGAAAAACTCGCTAACAATTTGTTTAAAAAGGGAAGAATATCAAATGGTTTTGAAAACAAAAACATGAATCAAGTTTGCTCAGAATTTGTTTTGAGTGAAATTCAAAAGGATTTATGGAGAAATAAATAAAGAAGACAAAATGCTGAAAATCAACGGGATTACATGAGATGAATTAAGATCACCAACAAAAAAAAAAAAATATTCCATTGAAACGGATTCTGTGTTTTACTTCCTAAGTAGCCAAAATATCTGCTAAAACAATACGCTTGAAAACAACGTCGGGATTTGGAAAATATGTATTAATAAAAAAAACAGAGATGAAATGGAATGAGATAAGACGAGATGAAGATCGTTCTTAAAACACAGAAAAAAGTAAAATATCAAAATTCTCTTACTCTTTAAGATAAATCAAATGAGTAGTTGCTAGAGGGATTCTAGTTCGCAATTGGTTAAATCAAGTTTTGAGAAAAATAGTAGCGAAGGCTGGGAGTATTAATAAAGTTATATGCGCACTATTCGTTCAGCACAATGAGATGATTTCGGAATTCACAGGGTCAAACTTTGACATCCTTAGTGAGATACTGTTATAAAAGAACATTGAAGCATACATAACTGATAATGGAACGCTGTGAAAGATCATCAAGGCTGATGTAATAATGTATTATATTTTTGTGAATATTTCTGATGGTTTTCGTAAATCTAGGAACAATGTCGATCGAAGCTTTGGTTTTAATATTTTGTAAACCTATATCCCACTTGAAGATGAATTAAAGTAAGTCAACAAAATCAGCATTACACATCATATGTTTCAAAGCGAAACATCTCCAAAAATGATTTAATGTCAAACAATGCCATCTGATTGGATTCGGATATCACATAGGTAATTAAAATTAATTTTATCCAAGGATAAAAAGGGAGATGTGGTGATTGTTTATATTAACAGCACACTGTAGGCTTTGCAATACACCTACGAACACCTCATCAGTAAGTCGTCATAGCTTAGTACGATCGCGCGGTGCGTGAGCTAACTTAAGCATTCTATTGTAGACTACCAAACGTGATACTTGTGCATGGGCTCGCTCCCACAATAGGGATGACAGATATTTTTAATTTTTGGAAAATTAATTCACTTTACATTTTCCTACCAGCCCTGATCCGGCGGGTGTTTCTCCTATCGTTTGATGTTTCCAGCTGACTTTGCAACCGATCCAATGCATGTTTTGAACTCCGAGCGCCAATTTGCATTTTATTGCCCGGCCAATGTTTAAAATTGGGTCGAAGCAACATGCAACATGCTAGCTGATATGATTATCTAGCGGGTGCGGTGCCCTGTAGCTTGGGTATTATTATTCAAATTGTTCGATCCATCACGAAAAGTTAGGTTTTTTTCGGTTAATATTTACCCTCAAACTATACATAATAAAGATTCTAGACTAAAGTATATTTAGCACCCAGTTTGTTCAAGGGTTTCCGAATCATTTCGTGGAAAATAACACCGTGATAGAAAATCACATTCGAAATCGAATCACCTTCTGTAAACAACTAGGTAGGTATCCAAAATAATTTTGGGTGCTATCACCAGTTCCGGGAACCGTTTTGTTCTCAGAAATCTAATTTCTACCGATTAAATAGTCCAATCAGAAATGTCATCAATGGACAACTCAGCAGTCAGGAACTGCCCAAAATCATGACCAAGCCAATCAGAATTTTGAATGGTGGCTATAATTGAGAGCTCGGTGAGTGGGTGTTCATTGATCACTGCTTTCATTAGTCGTATAATTGAAGTTATTTTCGTTTGAAATTTGAAAATTTTCAGTTTTATCCCAGAGGGTAACATGCGATGAATTGACTATACCTAATCATAATGTTTCTTATTGATTTGGCTTACTGATTTTCTTTTTTTTTATTTCAGGTATGGAAATCAATGATTATAACAGTATTTTGTGGGCAACATTCCTCCCACACGGTTTAATGATTCTGAGTAAGTCTGGTAAGTCCTAATCTTGATTGAAATTATCAACTAAACTTTTTGTTATACCATCGAGAAATAAAGGGTGTCCACTGTCCACGATGAAATTGCCACACTATGAAATTGTTCTAACTTTTTAACCGTTGGGTAGAATTTAATGAAAATTTGGGTGAATTCAGTTCATAGTGTATTGTTTACATCCTGCAAGTTTTAAAGTCGTGTGATCAAAACTCGCTAAAATGGAGTCGACAGAACAGCTAGTGCATGATAAAATCTTGCGCATCCATCACGAGAACAAGGATCTCTCACATCGTTCCATCGTTAAAACGTTGGGAATCGCGAATTCCACGGTGTCGCGAATTATTAAGCGGTTCGAAAAACGATTGACCACCTCAGCTCACAAGCTCAGAAGTGAAGGAAAAAGCATTCCGTACAACACCAAAAATCACAACCACTTGGGCTTTCAACCGAAATCCGAACGCATCTGTTTGGGATGTGGCTAAGAAACTGCACCTTAGCCGAAGCTTGTCCAGAAGGAAAAAACTAAGTAGTTATTTTTCAATCCCTGAAAATTTGATGGCAATCGGATAAAAACTCGAATTTGCGAATCAATTTTTGTGTGGCAACTTCATCGCAGACACCCTTTATTCTGCCGCTTCTTATCAACGGAAAGTGTTATTTCAGTTCCAAGTTTCGTATATCTTTTTTTATAATGGGAATGCAAGTTCTCGGCAGTCTCTGTCTATAAACTAACCAAAAAGTCTTCCAAAATGGTATTTTTGAAGAATATCGGTCCAGTAGTTTATTTTACAGGTGGAACCAAAACTATACTCACAAATCAGGCTCTACTCCAATAATGAACATCCTTGGAGTTGGAATTATTGGTTTAAGATTCTATGCCGGACCGGCATAAACAACCTTTCTAATAACTGGCATTGTCCTCCCAGTGCAACCGCATTGCATTTGTCTGAAAGAAATAAATACAACATATCCCATATCCTATCGCAAGACAAAGAAGGATGGAAACAATCAGCCAGCAAGGATATTGTCGAATGATTTACTGAATGCTGTGTGTGTGTGTGAGAAAAAAAAACCTTCTTTGTTCTCAACCGACCGTAAAAATCCAAGAGCAAAGATGTGCGTGTGTCTGCAAACCGGCTGATAATAGATAACAATTACTAGTTTCTCATTCCCTCCCACCCCATTCTAATCCCTTTCTCATCATAAACAATTCAGTGCGTTTTTTTGGTAATCGACGGTGGTAGAAAGACTATGAAAAATTTTTCCCTACCAACTCACATGGTGCACTGGGTAACATATCGGACTGACAAGCCAAGATGAGATGGTGCAGTGAGTTTGATTCTCACTATATTTTCTTGGGATGAATTATTCAATAGGATGAAATTCCATAAAATGTGTTTTTACTCGCTTGTATGTAGTAGTTATGCTTAATTTTGCTTGAGAGCTCGAGTCTTTATGCCAGTAGTGCTTTTCCAATCATATCATCTTTGGTACATTTAACTTCTCAGCGCTTTCCGGTGTATAAATCGTTTTTTTTTTATTTTTTTTATTAAAAGATGACTAAAGCAACTTTGAAATCTGGGTTGGTTTATTTATATCCAGGCAAAAATCTAGAAAAAAACTTTTGAAATATTTTGTTTTTCATCAAAACACATCAGTAGATTTTAAATAGTATTTTCGGCTTCCTAAAAAACGCCCATGATTATTTAAATAAAACTTGTTTAAAATAAAGTTCGTTAATGAACTCAGAAATAAAAAAAAATAATAATTCAATTTGAGTGTTCTGTCAGATTTTACAAATAAAGTAAATTAATCCGGACAACTGGGCTGGGCCGGACTTTTCCTAAATTTTGTGTCAAATATACGAACAAGTTCGGGTAAAACCGAGCTATCTGGAAAGCTTATGTTAACAGCATTGAATATTTTAAAGTTTTCTTGTGATGAATATCCAAATAATTCTATTTCAATAGAATTATTTGGAAAGATAGCCTCATTTTACAAAAAAAAAAAAAAAATTAAAGAGTCATTTCGTCAACCTATTTTAAGATTGGCAAAATTGTTGATAATATGGGTGTTTTATTTGTTTTCTACTTGCTGTGTTGCAACACATTCTAATAACGAATGAAATTTGTGAAAAAATCCTTTTGAATTAATTTTCGATATTTTTGCTCATACAATGCAATGCATGATTAAAAAAAATCAAAGATTTATTTATAACTAGCGGACCCAGTGTGCTTTGCTAACCCTTCCATGGAAAAAAATAGATGCGTTTTTATTATTTTAATTTGAATATACTTCCTTTTAAATTAAATTTCAACATTATTTAATAAGCGAACTACTTTTGATGGCTTCTGAGCTCCTAGATTGTTTTGAGTCTGAACATCACTTTATAGTTTGGAGTTTTATAGTTTATTGATGGAGACCCTCTTAAGAAAAAAAATAGGAGGATCTACAACACAGTAACGCTAAGACATTAAACACTAAGACATTAATACTTATTTCATGAAATCGCTTGGTACACCTTTGTACCTGAAAATAATCACATTTTCGTAGGTGATGGAAGAATTAGAGAAACATGAGGTATCAAAGAAAGAAAGAACACAAGCCGTTTATCTTCAATTATTCGAGAAAGATACAACGGCTCACCGGCAGGACTTGAACCTGCAATCTCCGCTTTAGTGCAACGGCGCGTTAGCCAATTTCACCACGGTGAACGTGATGGTGTTTCGATAGAAGGTCCAGCAGTTGATCGGCTGAGCTCGATTGCTCGTGTTGACCGATTTCATCACGTTCACCGTGGTGAAATTGGCTAACGCGCCGTTCTACTGCTAATTTCACGCCATTGTATCTTTTTCGAAAAATTCATGATATTTACGGCTTGTGTTCTTTCGTTCTTTGATACCTCATGTTTCTCTTATTCTTTCCATCACCTATAAAAACTAAGACATTGTTTATGATTTTGTGGTAGAAAAATTCGACTAGAAATATGTTTTTTCGGAGAGCTGAGCCAACAAACTGCACTTCTGGATCACGAAATCACGACGCACCACCTTTTCGACATCGAAGGAGCCAGGATTATCGACAGGGGAAACAACCAGGAAATTTTGAAGATATTGGAAAGTTGCCACGTTAAAACAACTAAAAACACAGTAAACATTAAGAAAGACACTGAAAACATCCACTCTTCAAACGCCAACATTTTCCAATTACATACTTGGAAAATAAGCAAACTGCAGATAATCAAAAAAAAAAAAAATACACACAAAAAAACTACACCATCAACAAACATACACAACAACTGATTTTGATAAAAAAAAATAAGTGAAATGTGAAGACTGTGCTAAAAGTTCGATGCTGTGGAAAATTAATCCCAAAATCACTAGACAAACGGATTTTTATCCGCAAACATCTGAACGCAGTAAGTCGATATACTACACCTTATATCTAAAAACACGAATTAAATTAAATTATTCGGAAAACAGATAAAAAGACAGCTATACACGACCAGCCGAGTCGACACTCACAAGAAAACGGCATCTTTTTGGTAAGAAAGCATAAATTATAATCAGCAGAATTAACTAAATAAACACTATTTTAGTCCCTGAAGAAGATCCAACAAGGATCGAAACGTTGGAAATGTAAATCAATACGTCGTTTTTGCTAAAAAAAGACTGTTATCCGAAAAAACTCCTCGAAAAAAATACATTGTTTATGTTTTTTTTGTGATGGTCCCTTAGGCCCATTTGGGTCCTTCCTCCACCCCATACGCTTCTTTAGAAGTGGGAGGGACATTTTATCCTTTGGATATTTAAATTTTACATTGATTTTCTTATTCTGTACGTCTTACTCCCGCGTATGTCCATCACCGTACAATTTCATATCTGATTTTTTGCCAAATATCTATCACTTTCGTATGATCCTTTTTAGGATTAGTCTGTTCACCAAAGAGTCTGTTTTATGTGCTGTATTGTCAGTTTCTTAAAGGTGCTTATATTCACACTGTCTTTGATGCTCGGCGGTAAGTGGACTCTTCAGTGGACACTAAAATTATATTTTAACAATGAATTTTTATCTAAATTTACAATATTTTAAATCTTACAAACTACTGGCCTTCGTCTATACTAGTTTCTTTCAAGGTACTTATGGCAATTTGACATTAATGTCGCCTTCCAGCCTTTAGATAAAATCAAAAATCTGATCCTCACAAAAACTAAGGATAAAATCCCCAAAAACAAAAATATTAACGTCGTGTATGAAATCTATTGTGGTAAATGTAACAAATCATACATAGGTGAAACTAGTCAGTTCTTGGAAAAAAGATTAAAACAACATAAAACAAATGTATCTACAAAACAAATAAGCACTGGACTAGCACAACACAGTTTGGAAACTGGTCACCTTTTCGACTTCGACAATACAAACATTTTAGAAAAAGTTACAGGCTATAATGCAAGAATCACAGCTGAAACTTTTTACATTAAGATTAGAGGTGACAACAATGTAGTCAATAGGCAGATAGACTCCTGTAATTTTAAGACAGCTTTCGACTCTGTAATCAAAAAATTGTCACAAACACTAACATACAAATGTAAACGAAAATCAAAACAAAATGTCCCGAATCAAACTAGTATAGACGAAGGCCAGTAGTTTGTAAGATTTTAAATATTGTAAATTTAGATAAAAATTCACTGTTAAAATATAATTTTAGTGTCCACTGAAGAGGAGCGAAAGCCATAGTAGCTCGATACGTCTGGACAACTGGTAGGGGAAAGTCGGGTAAGACGGACACCCTAAGGTAGAATTGCAATATAAAATCAGGTATTGCTTTTTTCATCGCAGTTTTCTTGCAGATGGGCAGTTTAGGTTGTTTGCTATCGTATTAACCATTGGAATTAGTAAATTTCCTTCATCCAGACTGTTTTTATAGCAATCTAAAATATGCTTGCAAATCATACTTTTCAAAAATGGTCGGGTAAAACGGACACTGCTCAGAAAAGGTACATTTTGCCGCAAAAATGGCTGTAAAAGTAGGTATTTTTGTGAGTTGAGTATTTGAAAACGTTTTAAAACCAAAATGTAACCAACTGGTCGGAGTCCAGAAGCGAAACAGTGTTGTTTCGGAATTACGTATTTTATAGACCGACAATTGCTCATGCCAAGGTCTTTTGAAGGCATATGGAGGATCAAACCGATGAAAAATTTAAAATACCTGGAGAAACTTATGTGTCCGTCTTACCCGCCTTAGAAACTTTTTTTTTTTTAACGTTTGCTGTTCAAGCCCTTCGACGGAAATTCTTTGATTTTGCTCCAGATGGTTAGAAAGAAGCCTAATAAACACTCTACCTTTGAAAACGATTGAAATTTTCGAAAATTTTGCGATTTATGAACTATTAAATGAAGAGAGAAAATTACATCAAATAATGAATCCTTAAAGTTTTTGTTTGTTTTGTTTACTATGATGGGAGCTTCCTAGTTATAAATAAACAAAGGTTCTCGAAAGTGTTGATACATTTAGGCGAACATATTCCCATCATTAGATCTGTGCCAAACATTGTAATTCTCGTTTTATTGAAAGTGTCCGTTTTACCCGCTGTGTCCGTCTTACCCGACTTTCCCCTAATAACGTTTTTGATTCTAAAATCCGCCGAAAAACGTCGATGATTCAAATCACACTTTTCTAATCTTTGCAGTGTGCAGTGCAGTATTTGTGTATCAGAAGCATTGACCAGTATTGTGGCGCAATAGTCGAAGTGTGGCATTATAACAGATTTAACATAAATTATTTTTGACCAGAAAGTCATTTATCGGCTAATTCGGCAGAGTATACCATATTTCACGGCGATTTTCTTAATTGTATAATCGATATGGGCTATAAAATTAAGCTTTTCATCGACTTGTATTCCCAAATATTTGACTTGGGGCAGTCCCCCTTCTTTTGATTTGGGGGTTTTAAAGTATAATAGAAACCATTCCACGTCTCGAAAATGGCTACACATCAAAGTTAACGTTGATCAGTTGATCATATTTTCCGAAAATAGTTCAAACTATGTCAAATTTTTGTAAATTTTGTATGGGAGTCCTCCTATTTGGATTTGAAGGGCTTTGAAAGTATTGTAGAAGCCATTTTTGACTTACACACCAAATTTCGCATTGATAGGTTCAATAATTGCCGAGAATTTTTCTAAATAATTTGAATTTTTTGTTTTCTTTTTGTATGGGAGACCACCATTTTTTTTAAGTCGTAGCGGTTTGAACGTGTTTTAAAAACCATCTTCGACCCCAAAGTTTATGCTCTAATCAAATAAGTCAAATTCAATGATTTGAAACACCAATGAAAATTAATCTTTTTTTTCAAAATTGAAAGTTATCGATTTCAATTTGGCAGTTCAATATTTTTGCAAACTTGTTCAAAATTTGAGATTTTAACACAAATTTGGCTCTGGAAAAAACTGCAATATTTAAAATGATAAACTATATACACAAAAAATGGATTCTCTGAATTTATTTTTTTGATAAGCAAATATTTTTCATTAAAAAACAATAACTTAATTTAAATTCTAAGGATGGTTTTTTTAAATAACCCAGGTTTTTCCACTTTACAAAACTTGCAAAATATATTCAAATTCTACTTGAAATTTGTGATTTTTAGAGCAATTGTTAATCCAAACTGACGTTGGTTAAAAAAAAAAAATTAAATTTGAAAATAAACTAACAAACAAAACTATAAGTCTACGATTTCTTGTAACTTGAATTACTAATTCAAAATTTCAGTTGTCTATCACTTTCTGAATCTCCATGCAATTTCGGAAATATACAAATAAAAAAATGATTTCTGAATTTAGGTTCCAGGCCACAATTTCGTACATGCATAAGCCAAGAATTTCAATTTGTTTAAGAACCCCTAAATCTTGAACTTTAAATCTGATGTTTTTGGTTTTAATCTCAATTCCTTATTTCGATTAGTTATTTTTAATTCGACTTGCGAAAATGAATATTAATATGAATCTTGAAAGATGAATCTGATTTTGATATTCTGGATGGTCATTTTAAAAATTTGTGAAGTTTGGAACTTCATAAGAATTGAGATAAAGAATTTCGAATCGAAATATGAAGCAAAAACACAGGATGGTTTCTCTCTGTTTGTTTTTTAAGTTTTTTCATATTCGGAAAATTATTATCAAAATATTGAAAATGCATATTGGTTTTTAAAATAATAATTCAAGTTAAAAAATAAAAACAAATGTAAACTTGAATGACCATTTCATAACTGATCTTAATTTTTTTATCTTATTATGTTTTTTTTTTCTATTTTTTATCGATGATTTGAAGCGATAATCAAGGGTCCAAAACTGGATATGAAATCCGAATAATGATAATAGACAAATAATTTATTGCAAATTACAATTGATATTTTGAACCTCTGAAATGAGTTCAAAAATTTTATAAAATATCTCAATATAGTGATTTTTTTTTTGATAAGTGCGATAATTTAGAAAATTTGTAGCAGAACTTTGAACCTGAGATATGTTTCGAGGTTATGGCATTAGTTCTGAGTTAAGATTTTAACTCATGAATAACCTCATTCAATCATCTAAATTTTATTTATTAATTTAATATTTTTAAGTCTCGAACAGAATACCTTATTTGCTATTCCTGGGCTCTCATCGGGAGGCTGGATAACGCTGTGTATCTTTTTACAAAAGATATACAGATTTGATTTTTTTCAATCCCAATTTTTGAAGTTCTAATTCTGGAAAGTTTTATCAATTTTTAATAAAATTGTTAGTGAATGTAAATTTCCCCCATTTATTTAATAAGAAATTACCATACCTAAGATGAAAGTTATCATTATAGTTGCATGGAACTTTGTGCAAAAATGAAAAAAGTATTATTTATTTTTCGTAAGAAAAAAATATTTCTTGTTTGTTGATGAATCTTGCAATGTTTTGAAACCAGTACCAGTGACCTTTGAAAAAAAAAATTGAATAGTAAAAGTTCATTTTGCACTCAAAACTCTCTTAAATAATCCGGTCTTAGACACTGGTTTTAATTATTCTTTGATACCTTTTCAGAAATTCAAAGTATTCATGAGTGATGTAAAATTATGTATAGAATTCTGGAACAGAGTTGCATCTCCTTTGTTCAGCAGCAAGTCATAACAGAGCTTTTAATTTATGCCAAGTTTCCGAAACAGTGGCAAAGTCCTATAGGTGTCTACTTAGTTTCCATTTCGGCAAACCCGCAGAAATATGCACGTTTAACATCATCCGGAATAGTTGTTGAACACCCTCTCGAAATAGGAGGTAGCTGGAATTTTAGGAAACGGAACGGGAACAAAAAACTTTCATCACGGCGCTCGAACTTGTATACTTCCTTGCTTCCTGGTTCGGGTGGCAATGTCATTTCTTTTTTTTCCGGTTTGTAGAATTTTATGTACTACTTCCCGTAGTTACTCAACACACTCCATGAATGGAGCACAAAAAAAGCTGAAGCACTGAAGTCCTTACACACACCCGAACGATGCGAAAAGCGGAAAATAGCGAATGGGCTTGGGTTTTCCCTCGAAGAAGTGAAGCCACCACACACAGATGAGGTTTCTGAAGCTTTGATACAGTCGCAGAGAACATGTTTGCTCGAAATTGTTTCATTTCCCTAGTTAGTTTAAAGACTGGTTTTAAATTGAAACTATCATTGCGATGGCTATCGCACTGCTTCTGGAACTGTCATTTAGTGATTTTTGTGTACAAGTTGACCATACTAACTGCAACATAGTTGTGGACAATTTTATCATTCTACATGAAAGAATGCCTGTTTTGTGCTACATTAGAACTAGTGTGTTGATATTGAAGAGTTTGATTTTGATGTTTGAATTCATTGATTTAGAATCATCGATTGAGAACTCGGGAACTGTTTCTGCAAAAGTCGAAAATCAATAATCCATTGCTGAGAGGCTCTCTGATAAAATATAAATTTTATTGGCTTCTATTGGTTTGGGGCATTTTCAGTTCATAGTACCTACATATTATTGTAATGATGGTTAGAACTCTGATAATATTTGGTACATTGACCATCGCTGCAAAACACCACATTTCCATTAGGGATGTGCAGCTCATCAATTCAAATATACGGCAGCCAGCCTTAATGACTCAGCTTCAATGACTTTATTGTTTTCATGTTTATTTTCTCCATTTTTTTCACCTTTCCACCTACTACATGAAGAAAAACAATTCCCCATAACACCGTTCCAGAGATGGATTTCACCGGAATGAAAATGGAAAATTATTGGGACGCAGCAAAACATTGCACACAAAAGTTGGAATTAAGCAAATCTCACCAACCGACCGAGCGACGGACTTTGGTTGGCAAATGTTTGTAAATCTTGGAGAGTTTTACCCCGGGCAGAGAAAACTTTCGCTTTAACAAATCAATTATGAAACAACGACCGAAATTGTTGGGAAGTTTTCCGATGGAATTGAAATGAAATAACGTTAGTGTTTTTTTTTGTGTCCCATTATGTATAAACACGATTTCGATACAACCCTGATCATTCCGGATGACGTTTAAAAAGCTGATTTCCACTGTGTGTTGTTATATACAGTTCAACTTAAAACTCTGTGAATCGAGACCTCCAGTTACATCATTTTATGGAAAATAAGAAGCATTTTCACGGAAAAGTGCAAAAATATCGTGCACAATTGATTTCTCCACAACATTTCACTGAGTCAGACAGCGAAAAGGGAAGAAGTAAGCATTGGAACTGGTTAGAAACTTGGTCCGGTGGACAAAACTTTGGACCGGAAAGTCATGCGTGCTTTCGCCAATAGGAAGACAGCTTCAGTTTGGAATGTGACCAAGATAAGTGAGTTCTCCTCTAAGCACTGAACATCGCTAAATTGAGTCTAGAAGACATTGGCCCTTATTCTGCGCCGCGCGTGACGTGATGATTGTCACCTCACCTCGGAGTCACCGTGAGATTTGTCACCTTATTCCCGGAGTCGATCCGGGTAAAGTGACAGAGGTTCATTCTAGGTGAGCGACCGAATGAACTCATGTGTCAAGTTTGCTCGGTTTGTTTTTATTTCGTTCGCGATTCCAAATGTTAAAATTAAATTTAAAATCAAAATGTACAAATTTCGGTACGCAAACGGTCACTAACGGCGTGCAAGGTTTAAGCAAGCAGCTGGAATAACTTTTTGAGCTGCGAATAAAGCGAATCGGACAGAATTTGGTCTTATATGTTTGGTTCCTGGAGCGGCTTGGAAAAAAACATCCAACAAAATAGCGGAAATCGACGGCTGCTGCCCCAATAAACTGGTCCTTTGCATACAGATCAACACATGGGATACGACACCTCGACGTCGATAAACAATGGTTCAGTACAGGACTTCAAAGCTGTAACATTAATTTGTTCGAAAACAACATTACCGGATGAAAGTGAAAAATCCCCCCGCGACGGGAATTGGATAAGATGAAGTGAAGTGCAAAAAATGTGTTTTTTTTAATCTCGTTGCATGTAAATGAAGTTGTATAAAATGAAATTATAACCTTTTTCAATTTTATATGTTTGAATTTATTTCCAACGTCTACCTAGTAAACTTTTTTTTGCTGCACAAATGATTGAAAAAATCAAAAATTGAAGTGATTTTGGTTTAGATTGATTCTTAAACTATCATACTTTAATGTAATTAAACGTTTAGAGCCTAATTATTCCGTTTTGCATAAATTTTCCTTTAAATTTTTATCCCGTCACCACCTGAAAAGGTACCGACAATTGTCACCTAAAATTGTCACCCGAATGCGACGATTCTCACCCACGGTGACTACGAGAATAGGGTAAGAACTCACAAAGTTCATCCGAAGTGACAATCCTCACCTAAACCGACTACTGGAATAGAGTGACTTGGGTGACTCTACTATCGTCACGTCACTCGAGGCGCAGAATAAGGGCAATTTTAGAGGCAGAAGATGCCAATGCGGAGTTGAAAAAGCTGCTTCCGTTAAATCAAGATCTCGTAAATTATATGATAAACTGCTGTGTGGAGAGTTGATGAGCGATCATCGACGACGAAAACCATTGCAAGTTTGATTACAAAACGCATCCTTGTGACCAGTATTACACTATTCGAAATGGCCAAAGTGTTGACGAGACGAAGACATCTATTTAAACTGAAAAACTCGGTAAAAAGGCCGTGGTTTGGCAAGCCACTGATACGACGGATAAAGCTGTTCACGTCCGAGACCGCTTTTAGGGCCTTTGCCTAATCGTATTTAAGAATACATATCTGCAGATTCTTTCAAAAACTTCGCAAAATAATGAAAAAAGGGGGTTAAAGTCATCCCAAATAAGTCTGTGCTTAAGCGTTTAAGAAATCTTCGATAAAAAGTTCAATAAATGGTCTACGATTTACTGAAATCTTATTTTGTTTTATGAGCTTGTGATATAGCTCAGATGGCAAGTCCGTCGTCTCCTGAGCCGATGTCCGCGAGTTCGAGCCCAAGAGTAAATATCGAACACAGTTGTACCGGTTGAGTTTTTCAATAACTGTCCGCCAACTGCAATGTTGATATAACGGTATAACTTTTTGAGCAGAATGATCGATAGCACTACTACAATCACCGGAGGCTATCAGCCTCGATTTGTCGTCTTGAAACACCTTAATCTGGATCTGCTGCCTTTGTCGCCCTTTTCTGGGTCGGTTGCTGGCTAGATCCTGGCTGTTTTGCTAAAATATTCCGGTCCCACAATCACAAATTTCACAAAATCACACGTTTGTTTACATCTTATTGGCAGCTAAGAAATGTCAATGCTGCTCGAAGTTCATCTGGTAAAACCAACAACGAAAGTATCGCATTCGACCGAAAACAAGAATAGGGCTTTGCACAGTGCATTAGTATAAGTAAGCCGTTGGGCGAACAAATGTGACAGCCCCATGTAAAATGAACACAAATCGACGAAAGAAAGATATTTTTCGAAGAATTTATGAATGAAAACCACTGAAAAGTTTGTTTTGTACGACACATTTTTCAAAAGCTAGTACATTTTTTACTTGTTTGTAATTGATTTCGAGTGAGGTTCTTGAAAAAAAATTAAATTTTGTACAGAGTACGAGTATTGGAAGTAGGATGAATATGTAAGATGAAGTTTCTTAATCAATTTCATGACGAAAACTCTTAACTTCATTTTCCTGGTTCAAAATTGTATAATATAAATACGTAGGATTTTATAATAATAATACGTGATCAAAGGATCTGGGGAACCGTATAATGTGCTTTATAATGATGACTGGCTTGTTTTTTCGTTTTGTTTGGCTTGGTTCCACACTGATATCCAATAAAATATTCACAAAATTGTTTCCACTTGCTAGCAAATGATTCGAAGTGTATTTTTTGTCTATTTTTGAGAGAAATTAAAAATTTATTTAAGGGAAAACCAGTATTTTAGTTTACTTTCGCTCTTTTTGTATACAAATATCTCTGATGTGTGCCCGACAGACCTCTTGAATGTGTGTGTAGCAAAAGCCTTATAGCTCGTTCGAATTCGTTCGAAAGTATCCGTTTGAACGAAAGTCAGATACGCCGTTAACAAGAATAAGGGTGGATTTTCAGGAAAAAGGTCGCATTTGAAGGCAACCTGCTTTGTATATTAAGCCATTCATTGTGTCAATAGTTATGGAACACTGACTGATTTACAGCTTTCACAGATCGTCTGCCACCTCAAGTGCTAAACATTTAATTTTTCAAATTTTTCTCTTTGTTCATCTCCGGAACATCCAAGCGAGACCTGTCAACGAAAAGTTTCTGGCTGGAAACCAACTAGGTACCCGCTAAAGAGTTCGGTTTGCTGTCTCTTACAAGATTTTTCAAAATATCCCCCCGGTAGCGGTTCCAATATTTAGCGAACGATTTGACCACCGTTTTTTGTTTATTTCTACGTCGGGCTGCTTTTTATTCTTGCAGAAATGGAGTCAGGCGTGTTTATCAGTCAGCTAGATGAACTAGATGAAGTTCCCCGTTCTAAATTTTAGATTAATGCTTGATAAATTTTTAAATATTCCCTATTATCATGGAATTATTCATCTTCACTTCATGAATAGTGAAAATAAGAATGAATTAGCACACTTTTAGATTTTTTAGGACTCCTTAAACGATTTACCATATGAATTGTAGTTGAATAATTGATTTCAAGCTGTTTTTGAGGGTCCAACTGGATTTTTCCTTAAGTTTTCGTGAACCTGCCCAAAAATTTAATTCAAGGACCTTCTGTTTTGGACGATATCTCAAAAACCACTTGACAGAACGTCTACCATCTGTTTTGTAAGAGCAAGTTCACTGGTGTTGGGAAACGTGGTAGGTATTTCGACACTTTTAGCTCATTTTGAAAATTTAGCCATACAAAACATTTTCAAGATCTGTGGCCTTCGAGTTTTTTTTACAACAAGTGTTCTATTTTCGCATGCTGTGATGCAAAAATAGCTACATTTCTATCACAAACGACTGAAATAAAAACAGTGCTGTAAAAAATACAACGCCAAAAGATTTAAAAATCATTTTTGCATGGTAAGCACTTTTACCCAACTCGAGTGAACTCGCTCTAAAAATAAGTAGATACAGTCGATTTGTAGAGCTTGAGGGAAAGATATTGTTTCAAGAAACATATACTGAACAAGTTCTGGATCATTCGTTTATCGTTTCACGCTTCAAGCTTTTTACTCAACAAGAATGCAAAAACTTATCGAGATACGTTTAAAAACATAGCTCCAATTTTTGATTAACTTGGATAATCCAAGCAAGATCATGCACCCAAAATGATCCGCACATCGTGAAAACCTACATATTTTTTATCCCAACTGATTTTCACGTAGTTTCGGCAAATATAACAGGTAAACGCACCTCAATAAGAATTTGTACGTTATGAAATTCAGCTACAATTTACGTGAATTTCAAGTGAGTTCGATACGATGTGAAGTTGAAGAATACATAACATAATTTCAGTTTGGAATTGAAATTGGGGTTGTTTTAGTTAAGGCTTTTTTTCTGTTGAATTTAATAAAAGAAATAAAAGTTTTATTCTATTTCATTAATTTACACTATATTCTTCAACACAAAACACAAACACTTTCACTGCACTTATTAGCTGATCAAAAACGAATTCGATTTCCGCTAGCTATTGCAGCCCAGTTTACTTTGGTTTCCAAAATCCTGTAAAAGAAAAAAACTTATTTCAATAATAACTAAGAAATTTAGAAATGATAAATAACGTGCATAAAACCCTCTGGCATTCGTTCCAGCGCACACGAAGCTTTTCCTTCACGATGTGCCGGAACTTCTCTTATCGTACCACTTTTCGACCTGAGGGGAAAATGTATTTTCTGTCAGCGGGGATCACATTTTTTTTTGCTTTGACTTACCCTTTCGATATACAAGGGCGTAAAAATGTCAGCATCAGTACGTCGATAAGGTTCCGAAAAAACCATGCAATTACGGAAAAACGTCCAAACCAATTTTCACAACTCAAACAAAGCTCAACAAACTTATTGAGCTCTTTTTCTTATTAGAATTTATAACCAAACATTTGAGAAAATTGCTCCATTGATTTCAGAAGCCATTCCCTTAGACTTAACGTGAAATTCATGATGAAAAAAATTAGTTACTTCCAATTCGCGTTGAATTGATGGGATGCATCAAAAGCTCAGTCTACGTGAAAAATACCGTAGAATCAATTTTCAATGGTGTTCTGAAAACTAAGAGTTGATCGGAAGTGATTTTTTTTATACTAAATTCCTAGTTAGTTCGTGGTTGATTGAGTCAGTGTAATGTTCATTTGGCTTCCAAGGCATTTCCGCTGCGGTTTTACTATTTTGCATCGTAGGATAGTATTCCAGTTTGATATATGGGTCATTTCATACCAAATGACCATGAAAATGCATCGACCTTCTCTGATGTGGCCCTTTATTAGTAGGATGACATATTTTAAAATAATTTAAAGTTTTTAGTAAATCGGATCTGCCCCTCCATTCTTAAACATTTTCGCCTTTTTCCCAAAAGTAGCAATTTTTTCTGTGAATATCTTAGAAATCATAGAAGCTACAGATGATGTAAAACCCTCTTTTTTAAAGAATTAGTAGTTATGAATTTATAAAGTTTTTAAAAAGGATAAATTCTTTGAATTGAATCAGTGATTCTTATGAACAATGGAAACGCTTAACACATTGGCGCCATAAAAATCGAAATAAATGGGCGCATTTTGAGATAATCGCATTTTAAGTTTTAAAATACAAAAATATTTGGTCTGAAAACATTGTACACAAAATTTTACAATGACATTTGATTGACAATAACTTAATCTTCAAAACAATGGTTTTACCTCCTCTGCAGCTTTGGCGGTTTTTGAGATATTCACAAAAAACTTTTTGTTTTTAAAAAACAAGACAAAAATTTTAAGAATGGAGTGGCTCCAATTGGGAGGGGATGGATTTTATTATTTAGATACATTACAAAAAGTTATCATACTGATTTAGAGCCAAATCGGAGAAGGTCAATTTATTATCTTGGCTACTTGGCATGGAATGACCCATATGTAATTGAGTTAAAGCAACTGAATTAATAGCTAGTGGATAGTCTTACACTTTTTCAGTGCTGTTGACTATTTGAAGTGAAATGGTGTAGGGACAAAAATTGTCTATCAACGGTCACGTGAGTTCGTGCTTTTTTGTATAATGAACTGATTTAATAATAGGTTGACTAACACATTTGAAAATACGACTAATGCGGGACCTCTGTTTGATGTTTAAAAGCAAAACGTAATGCAATTGGGTCTCCATTGACTGTCAGCTGATGATCGATAAAGGCCAAGTGTTGCTTCCATTTAATGATATATTATTTCATTCATACACATGATGATGACACTGCGGAAAGCTTAGTGTGAAAAATCAGTGCTATTAGATTGCGGTTATGTTTTGATGTTGTGAGGACGATAGTTATGATTAAAATTCCTGCATTCAATGATCAATTACGTGCAGGGTTTATGTTTTTGTATCTTTTGTGATAAAACAGATATTATCCTATCATTTGAAATGAAAAACATTCTTTTTTTGTCGGGAAAACACTGAACGTCGGTACACATTTCATCTAAAAACGTTAATTGACTAAAATTAATAAACAACACAATTTAAGCATTTCGCTCAAAGGTTGGGTGCAGTCAAAACATTTTTTCTATATTTTTCATTCTTCCCAACCTTCATCGGAAAGTTGGCTGCTGGAAGATTTATATGTCAACATGGAACATAGGACAGTAATTTTCCATCCCACAGCTTTTCCAGTTTATATGCCAACCGAACAGATGACATCCTGCGACAGTAACAGTTTGGATGTGACCGGAGCCATTTGAAGAGAGTACTTCCAGGGAAAAGTTCCATCTGGTTTTGTTGGTATAAAACTGGAACGTTTTGTGCTAAAAGTTACCTAGTTCAAAATGCTCAATCGTTAAGTACACTTGCTTGCCTTTGCTTGAAACTCAATTTCGGGAATTTAATGTTCTATTGCCATCTGCGAGGAGTTTGTTGTTATCGTTTCTAGAGCTTTGTTTACTGTTTTCGGTGCAAAGAGAAAAATCCATTAGTTCAATGAACCATTCAAATTCCGCGGAAAATTCGCTTTCCCTAAGCAGCAGTGGTGGTGCGAGTCCAATTAATCTATTTCGGCACAATTCGGTGAAATCAAATCGCAAAAGTAAGTGGCCCAAATGTGGCAATCCGGCACGTCAACTGGCACCGCCAAAGAGGCCGCACAGCTTGGATGCTTTATTCCGGGCCGGGATTTTCCACATGTCACAGCCATTTTCGACGGAAGCTGGAGAAAGTTTTCCGCAAAGGTACGATGCCGTTGACGGAATCGGAAGCAGGTGAGTTGTTGAGAGCTTGTTGTTGAGCTGTTCATCCAGTTCAGAGTGTTTGAATAAGTGATTTTCGATTGACGCTGGAGAAATTGAGCAACCTTCTAGAAATCAAATTTTAGATCAAATTCTGACACCGTATTGAAAACTTGAAGAGAAAAAACTGTGAATGCAGAAACATCAAGCCAGTTTACCCGGGTTTAGCCGAATATTTAATGTATAATTTGGGAACAGTCCGGGTAGTCCCGGCTGCCAGGATTTCATTGAAAAAAAATGCTCGGTTTTTGCCCGGATTTATTCACTTTGTTCAACATTTTTTGAATATATTACCTGGATTTCTGGTCGACAATTTTGAAGTCAAATGCCAGAGTTTTGTCAGGTTTTTATATAAAATTGCCCTGATTTGTCCTGCCAAGATACGTGTTGAAAAAATTCTGGCAACCTTACAATAGCTACTAATATTGTTGGAATCAAAATCTGAAGTTTTATACCACGTTTCTGGCAGTTATATCTTTACAATGTTTCATATTTCACTGTCACTTATTTACAGGAACTTATTGAGCTTTTTTTGCTTTCATTCTTGATTTCTGGTAGGTATCAGTTCTACACCTCCTTCCGAGAATGCATTCTGTCTGAGTGCCGTATTTGATGATGATGATGAAGTTTCATTCTAGCTTCAAAGCTCAAACTTTATTTCAACTTTTACAATTCGCAAATGTACATAATAATATAAATTATTCTAGATTCTCTAACGTATATACTTCTTGCGTAGAATAGAATGACTACTGACAAGAATTTTAAAAGCCGTTTCAAATTAAGAAATAAAAAAAAAATTAAATATTGAGCAGTAATATTTGAACAAGAATGCGTGTTAAATGCTCAAATATGAAATTCGAAAATAAAACATAGTCACATGTAGACCCAATCAGATTCTGAAATGTGAAATCAAAATAAATTTGAAATATGCGTCCCTGAGATGAATCGAATTTTTAAAAATAATTTTCAAGATCGATAAAACATGATTTCAGGACATTAGGGATCGCAAAGAAATCTCAGCCAGAAAACAACTTGAAATGCCGTATATTCTCATATTTTAAAAATCTTTAGAGCAAATTCTACTATAATTTAGATCATTTAAGTAATCTAAATTGTTGTGGTAAATTTTCAAGAATAAAGTTTCATTATAAAATTTGTTATATTTGAGTTATGCAACTTGAACGAAGTTTAAGCCTCTAAAAACGTCCAACTTAAGACGGGGTTGACCAGAATTGTCATAAAACAAAAGCTTCGTTCAATCGTAAGTAGCGATTGGTTTCGACTAGTTTCTGTCAAGTGGTCGTTGTTCATTGGCTCATGTTTTGGTCGAAA
Source organism: Uranotaenia lowii (assembly GCF_029784155.1). NCBI lineage: Eukaryota > Metazoa > Arthropoda > Insecta > Diptera > Culicidae > Uranotaenia > Uranotaenia lowii. Next base: position 250,878,686 of record NC_073693.1, read on the forward strand.
CAGGTCTGGTCGTTGTTCAACGGAGCAAGTTGAAATCGATCGAAACTAGTCGAAACCGATCCAGCTCGAAAGCAGGATTTATTTCTACCACACAAGCACACATACAGCGTGTGTGTCAGACAGAGAGCGAGTTTTTGTTTCGTTTTCGCCATTTCATTTTCGTCAAGTGCTCTGGATGTTTGGATTCAGTCGGCAGTCGGTTCTGTGTGTTTCGAGTCGGTGGGATTGTCGCTGTGCTAACTTTTTCTGCAATTATTCATGTGCTGTGCGGTAGAAGACGTTTGCACTTGCCCCGGGGCAGGCTTCCGAAAAGTACTGGCGAACGACAGTATTCTTGCGAACGTCGCACATGCACCTCGATGAAAGCTCCCCGAATATTTCTTCCCCGACAGTTTAAAAAGGAGCGGTCGTGCGATGTACAGTGATGCCTTGTTTTACCTCATGCGAGAGTTTGTTCGTGGGTATGACAGTTTTTTAAGCTCCGTGACAGTTTTGGGAAAATCTTCGTGACAGTTTTCAAAGCGTTGAATTTCGCATGTCAGTACTACCTACTCCGTCCGACTGTAGCCGAGATTCGCTCGGGCCGAGTTAATTTCGAACGAACGTATGAATTTTCCCTTGCTTGAAGCTTCTGCGGGTGGTGATCACCACAATCACCCTGCCCTTCCCTTTTCGCCTAACCTGCACCAGCACCACACATCGCGTTGCGCCTCGGTCGTATCCTGCTGCTCGATGGCATCGTTCAATCTATTCGAACCGAGCAGCAGCGCATACGATCAGGCATGGGCCTACGGTATGGGCACGACAGTCACCCGTGACAGTCCTGCCCAAACTGTCACGCCCTGCCGCCGACAGTTAGGATGAAATTATTTTCGAAACAGGAGGATGGGGGGATGAAAACCGAACTGTCGGTTGGGTTCGCTACAGCTTAAAGAACAACACTTTCGGCAATGCATGCTTCGAGCAGATTGTTCAGATAGGGGAAAAGTTCATATAACGCCCCATGTGGCTAATACGCGCCACCTTTGTTTTGAAGAATCTGAAACATTTTAAGCCTGAAAAATATTACCAATTTGTTTTAAATGCTGTCATTGGTCATGGCAAGTATGAATTTTTCCTTAAAATGCCCCTGTTTAGTGATAATTCCACAATTTAGGTTTTTCATCATTTTGATCTAAATTTTAAAACACTTTCAATAAGGTGTCACCAAGCAGAGAAAAACGAATAAGACAATATTTTCTGACACATCGATAGAGGAGAATCTAAACTATGATTTTATGCTAAAAAATCATACTGAAGTCGCAAAGGTATGCTTTTTATGGGTATGTTCTATCACGGCCCATGCGCTTGTTATAACGCGCCAATCGTAGTAGACTGAAAATAGCATTAATTTTTCAAAAAGGCTAATTTTCATTGAAAATTAACAAAAAGTCTTAAACCATATTTTGAGCGTTAATACAGCCCAAAAAATCTACTTTTCATTTTTTTCAAAATTTTGATTAGTCCATTTTGATTTTCTTTTCAGTCAAAGTGTCTGTAAGTATTGGTGTGTTTTTGGTCTTCGGCTGCTTTCGGGTGTGATCGGCTGCTAGGCGCATATTGAATACACAGCGGCGCGTATTTGCAACACAGTTTTGTTCTGTGGCTTTGAATATGGTTTTTAAAAATCAAGTTTTTGAAGCAACTAAAGCAATTTGAGTAATAAAATATCATAGGCATTTGTAGAAAACACTTTTCTTTAACGATTCCACCCATTTTCAACACAATTTGTACGTGGAATACATAGAAAATCAGCGATTCGCTTAGGTGGCGCATAATAGGGCATGTTCCCCTATTGCCTGGGTTCTCGCACGTGTGCGATGTAGCCGAACCGTTTCGATTCGTTACCGACGGTACAGCAGCGAACCGAGTGGTAAGGAAAACCGAGACAGTTTGCTTGGCAAGAAAAAAACTGTCATAGCGAAGCTGTACTTTTCGGAAGCCTGCCCCGGGGTCCCTTATAGATTTATTTGAATTAATCTTACTGTATATATTTTTGTAGCATTTAAAAAGCTGTAGGAAGCTGACGCTTTGAAGGGAAACTAGGCTATTGTTACTAAAACTGTCGCCTTTGGTTTTGATTATAAATATTGAACAATAAATGGCTGTTTTATCCTGCTTAAAATTACCAACGCAAGGGGAAGAGTCAATTCACCGGACTAATTAAAAAAACTTGAAAATTGTTACTGTCTGGACCAGAGGGGGCCAAACCTAAGCCCTCGAATCCCTGGTCGTTCCTCTGGAGACTCAGTGGAGGGTGGGCACAAAAGGCCTTCTTTTCTGGCTAGCTCGATCTTGAGCAGGAACGGAGCTCCTCAAGGTCGGCTTTCACAAAATTGCTGATCGCGGACTCTTCGGAGTAATTAAACACCCTATCTCTGCAAAATTATAGTTTTAATGATTTTTTATTAGAATACCTGTGTGTTGTGTGTGTCGTGTGTTTCGTTGGGCCGGCCTTCGCTGCTGATGATACTTCTCGGAACGCTCGGGGATCTGCAGATGATGTGGCTAGGCAGCTGTCGAGAATTGGCAGTAACTCTGCCAATTCCTCTTCAGCTCCTCAGGCCGGAGCGGATGTTGAATCCGTTCAGCCTACCGATGGCGCACGGAATGCAAATATTTCCGGCTAGGCGCCTGTTCGTCTGGTTTTAATGGCAGTACCAGATGAAGACCTCGACGATTCGACGAAGTCCCAGAATGCATGGACCAGATTTGACTTTTGGGTCCTAGTGGAAACAACAAATTATGAGTCTTCAACGAGGGCTACCGGGATTTCCTTTAACTCGCGCTTTACCTGATTCGTACTTTCGCACAACCACTTCTTGTCTTCCGCTGTGCACGTTGCTTGTTAGATATGTAAGACTTTTAACTTTGTCTTTTCACCTGTTTTTGTGTTTTTAGGTTAGGTTTTAAAGAAATAACGATCTTTATCACGATCCTTACGTCTTGGCGGCTAAAGTGGAAAGAAATCTTTTTTTCTTGTTATAGGTAGCTCCACTTGAACCATACAAATTATACCACTTAATTCTGGACTAAAATATTTTAATTTGTGCGTTCTCTGTCGTTCCATTCTAGTACCTCCATTTCGTGTATTTGTTTCAGTGTAACTCTGTTTACAAGTTGTGTTCTTGTGAGTCCTGCATTTTTAAACCTAGTTACCTATCTTGCTCTGATAATTTTAATAAATGAACAAATAACAAACAACAATTACCAATTTTTGGGCTTGTGATATAGCTCAGTTGGCAAGTCTGTTGTCTCCTGAGCAGATGTCCGCGAGTTCGAGCCCAAGAGTAAACATCGAACACAATTGTACCGGATAAGTTTTTCAATAACGATCCGCCAACTGCAACGTTGATAAAGTCGCGAATGCCATAATGATGGTAAAACGATTATAGTCTTAACAAAAAAAAATCAATTTATATTGAATCTGAATGAAAAAGTAAAGAAACATTGAATTAAGCCAAACTTAAATGAGTTGAATATCGCAACGGTAACAAAATATCATTTTTGTCCAATTAGCCTCCAGTAAATGTAAATGTAAAAGTAAATGTAATGGTCATAATGTAAATGTCATAATGTAAGGCCATGTAAATGTAAATGTTAAAGTAAATGTAAAGGTCAAAATTCTCTTATTGTTGTCCGGAATCCATATATGCTTGTTTTCTAGCCCGTTACGAAACGCGTCTAAATTTTCCCGTGATCTGTTCCGGTCTGTCTAGAAATTCGTGTGCAAAACGCCGAAAACACGCATTAGTATTGGTGTAAATATGTTCAACGGACGACCTGGTTGAAATCCATCGAAGTCAATTGGAAAAAGACAGATAACTGTCAAAATCCATTCCTTCTTGTTTCGACCTATTTCAACCTGTTTCGACTAACTTTCATTGAACACACATAATGCTTATCATTATTTTCACTGACTTTTGCGTATAATTATTCCAAACAAGTGTGTTTTGGAATATTCTCACAGAGCCAAAAAAAGAGCCATAACTCCAGTTTATGATAGGTGTGGTGGCTAAAATGCCTTCGTTTGATTTCTCGGAAAACCCCACTCAAGAAAATCTCATAGTGCTCAAAAATTTCAAGTCAAAACTTGTTTTTCATTAATTACTCGAAACATGTAGGGGGAAAGTGGGTAAAAACAGCGATAGCTTCATTTTCTTAAGCGTGCCGTGGGTCAAACAGACTTCATTGGATTCCTCAGAAAAAATTACATAACATAAGTCCCATTTGGTTTAAAATTATCCACTCCGAGCATGCTATTTTGCAATATGTAAAAATTTAGTGAAATTTAGGTTAAAACAGCAATAAGTCAATTTTCCAATGCGTGCGGTGGCTCCAATAGCCTTCAATCAATTTCTCGAAAAAAAAAGACTTCATTCGATTCCTTGGAAAAAAACCATATAAGTCTCATGCTTATGCTTATGCCTCTGATACATACACAGCCAGATCATGTCAGCATCCCGGTGAGTAGCAAAAGTACATTAACTATCCATCTTTACTCGGCCGGGTCCACTGTGCAGTATTAGACGCAAAGACAACTGGATCACAGGAAGAAAGAAACGTGGACAACATTACCGTACGTTTCCATGAATAGATTTTTTTTACGTTTGAAGCTTATTTGCTAAAAGAAGTTAGCTTTTGGATATCGGTCCTTGGGTAATCCTCCTCAAATGGATCTGAAAAAGGTTATTTCAAACAGAAATTCCAAATTTAGGTGGACTTAGATTTTTATCCATTTGCTTCAAGACACTTAAGTTCTTTGCTTAAATTTTTAAAAGTTTTGATGTTAAAATTTTTAATTTCTTTGTACCTTATCTCTGATCATTGACCTTGGTTATAGCGGCATTCCTCGCTCTTGAAAAGAAACATTGATAAAACAGAAAAAAATGGTTTTGAAAAACCTCTATAAAATCCTTTGAAAAAGTTAACTTTTCAAAAGATTTTATCAACGAAAAAACTGCATTCTCATATACTTAACTTTTATTGAAAATATATACGGTTTACTGCTTAGCGACCATTTTTGACATTGATTAAAATAACTAATTTAAACAAATTTGTCGAATTAAATTGCCTTAGCATAAACATTAAATAAATTATTAAGAAAACATTTAATTTCGAAAACTTCATATCCTTTCCTTTCATCATGATAAAATTATTGTTCAGCAAACCTTGACTTCTCCACGCCTGATTACAAAAAAATTTAAAAAGAATACTAACATAGTAGCCTTCATTCGATTTCTCGGAGAATATCATACAAGATAGGTCTCATTCGGTTCAAAATCTTCAAGTCTGATCTATCTTTTTCCAAAATTAATTGAAACATATAGAGAAATTGCTAAAATTTTTGTGTCCAAATCAGTGTTTTTCTGGATCATTTAAAAAATATAGGGAAATTAGAGGTTTCGTTCTTCTGATTACATAAAACAAAAGTTATTTATAGATTTTGTCCATGTAAGATGTCAATTTTCTTTACTAAACTCAACAAACTATTAAAGGTCCAGTTATACAACAAAATGTTTTCAGATCTTCACTATCAGAGTCCACATCTATCCTGATTGCGTCTTAGTACACAATAGTTATTACTTTCTGTTCAATCTTATTGAAAGCCATGATATGAATTGATCTACGCTTGTTAACTGGTAGTTTAGCTTGTGTATGTAAAATATTTTTACATACATGTATGTAAAATATTTTTTAAAATATTTTTCGTAATATTCCGCCGCCCGAGGCGTAGAGGATAGCCTTCAAGTCTTCTAAGCCTGGATTCTATGAGATCGAATCCCGGTCACGGCATACATATTACACTTTCGGTGGGTTGGTGGTTTTAGCATTTGGAAGATGCTAGCCATCATATCCTCGAAGGATGTACGCTTAGAGTTAAGAAAAAAGGAATCTCTTCGAGGAAACATCATGTTTCATTGAGATCCTGTACGTGTTTGTGTTAGTTTTTTCAAAAATATTCGGTTCTCAAACAATAGTTCCATAGCAATGCAGTTCATATTATAAGGAAATCAGCATCCAGCTTCAAAGATGTTGAAGTTTAGAGCTTCTAAGCTGACTTTGGATTTGTCAGAATTGGCATAACATGGCATGAAATTGGCTTTACTACCAAATAGCTGCGAGCAGAATGAGAATCGTTGAATGAATGAAACTGTTACGTAACGTTGAGCATACCTCCCCCCTCCCCTGTGTCACAATTCGAACACTAGAGCTGTCCCCTTCACCCCCCTAGGGTAAGGTTGCCAGAATTTTTTACACCCCCATCCGGGCCAAGCAATTCCGGGCATTTTTTCAAAAAAACCTGGCAAAATCCGGGCATGAATTTAAATTTTTCAAATCCAAAAACCGGGCAAAAACCGGGCCAAATTTAGATGTAATTGTACATAAAAGCAAAGAAAAAATGCAAAAAAAAATGAAATTTCCAATAACTTTTTGTAACACTTAAATATTTAAAGGTTTATAAAAGTAAATCAGCGAAATTATTTGAAACAACCGTTGAAAATTTCCATACCGTTAGTCGATTTTGCTAAAACTTACTCAAAATCTTTGATTTTTTTGGGTTTCTTTGTGAAAATTGTGAAAAAATCCGGACTTTTTTCACGATATCCGGGCAACCGGGCCGGACCGGACTTTATTGAAATCCTTGCATCAAATATCCGGGCAAACCCGGATAAAACCGGGCAATCTGGCAAGCTTACCCTAGGGGCGTTACGTAATAAATGGATTTCATAGATTTGGTTCGTGTAGGATGGAAGATATTGAATTTCTTCTCGGTTAATACACTTTTTACCCATTGTGTAGTACTTTCAAAACTTGTTGAAATGTTATAATTTTTTTCGACTTTCAACTTAAATTTTTAAGCTTTCTGTCATCAAAAGCGAATCACCCCCAAACTTAACTGATAATATATGTTTTAAATCAGCCATTTTGTGAAACCGTTGTATGCGCATATTACCCGATATGCGCATTTAGGATCACATACCCCTATTTACATTTCTTACTTCTCGTTTATACGTCGTTAATATGTTGAAATATTTCAGTTATTAGAGCAACAACTTCAAGAATACTAGTTTAAGAATACAGCTTTAGGGCAATTTTGATACGTTTCCAAATTAAGGAAAAAAATGGATGGTTCAACCAAGAAAAAGTATTGAAAATTAAGCTTTTTTGCCCCTGTGGTTGTACAATTTTTGAAAAAAGTGAAAGTGGTGAAAGTTTTCATCAACGATAAATTTCGTCGTAGTTCAAAAAATGTAAATACTCATAAAATTTACCTTTTTTAAAATTTTTCACCAAAAAAATTGTTGCAATAATGGTATAGAATTTTCCTTATCGATTTGCGATCCATATAAAGTTGATAATTTATCAAAAACTTGTATATAAGAATTCAACCCCCCGAGTATTAAGGTGCAAAATATCAAAGCTGTATTTATGGATAGCGCTCAAATAGTCATTGTTTTGGAAATTGTTGTTCAGTTCCACAATAAGTATACTTTAGTATTAAATTTGTCTTTAAGAGGTCCATCGAAAGCAAGTTAAAAATGCTAACTCTTTTGATATTCAAATTAGGGCTTATGTGTCTTTCCCTAAGTTGTTAACCTCATCAAAATATAACAGTTTGCTCAATTTATCCGGTTAAAGTCGTTGAATCTTTTTCTAATAATTCATGATATTTGCGGCTTATGTTCTTTCTTCCTTAATAGTTCATGTCTCTCAAAAACTTTCCGTTTCTTTCGTAAATTTATAATTTTTAGGTACAAAATTTACAAAGACGAATTCAGAACATTGGATTCCACTCCATAAATAAACCCTTTTTTTAAACTGAAACGTTGGAAGTTGGTTAAAATTGTCCTCAAAACAAAGTTGAAACAAGTTAGGATCTACAAATTTTAACATTATGATGTGTTTTGAAATTGCTGAAGCTCTTTAAACAGTGTTCAGTGTATTTTTAAGTGATTATCAAAGACTTGTTCATCGAACAGCGCAAATTTTCGAAAAACCATTGTTATTCATTCTCGGTAATCATAAGAGGAAACTCTTTCATCTTAACTTAGCGTTAAAACCAGTGAAATAAGCTGAATTTTGAGAGATTAAAAGTACTCTTTAAATTTATTTAATAAGCTTTTTCTTTAAATAAAACATTATCATAAAACAATTTAAAATTTAAATCAATTTTAATCAAAACAAGTTAACTTCCAAAGACTTCGAGGTATCATCAGTTAATATTTGAATCAAAATTCTGTGGAATTATCCCTTGATAAGAAATGTCATACCATAATATACTTCTTGGCAAACTTAACAACAATGACCAAGACACCATATATCTATCTCTTCTTCCCTGGACGCTATTAATTTAGTACAGCTAGATCGATGTTCTGTACCACATTGCAGTGATGCCCGAAATTGGTTTGATTTAAACTTTTCAATTTTTGTCAAAACTTTTGAGTTTGATTTCTTTCAAGCAAGTTTTAATGCAAAATTTATATGTAGACAATAGATTGATTCGAAGTTAGTTTTTTTTCTATAGCTTTTTGTTCATCAACAGCAATATATGATTGATTTTAAAAACTAATTGTATCGATGATAATTGTCGGTCTTTCAAGGCCAAGTCATTACGAGATTGAAAAAAAATTTACGTCAAATTTCAAATACGATCAATAAATTCATTCAAAATTGGTTTTTAAATCAGGGACAGTGGGTACCACCAATGCTGTTCGAATAATTAATAGAATTTTTTTTTGTTCAGACCATTGAATGAATTTCAAAACACAAGACTAAGACTCCTGACCACAGCTCTAAAAAAAATGGCTTAAAAACGCAACTTGGTCAACAGTGGGTAAACCTACGTTTCAGTTTTATTCTACAATCATATTATTTTACGATGAAATAACCTCATTTCACAACATAAAATCACAAAACGTTCAGCTCGTATGTCCGCACCCATCCGAAAATTGGGTTATCGAACCGGCCTTCATCAATATTGGTTAACCATTAGCAAATCCCGATAGGCAAAATCCATTCAAGCTTTGCGGTATTGACCCGGGACACTACTTTTCATCATTGGCTTTTTCGTCTCGATTTTCCGGCCCGCTCCGGAATGAATAATAAACTGTTTCCAATTACTCCACGAAGTGCTCAAAACAGACTTCCATCGAGTTTGATGGGGTCATTAAGGGGTTTCAAAGAAGCAACAAAAAAAACCTCAATTACCAACCTCAAAGCTTGCGTTTATCACGCTGTGGGTAGTTGACGAGGGCTGATGGATGATGATTCCCTCTTTTTCCGCAGGACCCTGAAGGTTTTCGTAGAGGGACACAAAAATAATGCTTTCCAACCAATAATGGTTTAAGAGAAGGGTTTTTTTTCCCCAGAACATTCCATGGTTTATTGTTGCCGCGTAACCGAGCAATTAGCTTTTGCCAAAGGTGGGCTCCGGCAGAAATTTGCATTCCGAATTCCTGTTGACACTCAGTTGGTACATTTTTAATTAATGTTAAGCTACGAATGGGGGTTTTCCAAGAAATAGGGGCTTACACACGCAAACGTGAAATGAATACTGGCTCAGTTTGCCCATTGTTGTTGTATGCTTTCAAATGGCATGTCATTTGCATTACTCTTAGGTCAAATTTTAAGAAGGACGAATTTCTTAAGTTGAAATTTGATACTGGATTGCGGGTGAAAATAAAATCGTTTTTAGTGGCATAGCGTGCCGATCACAAAAAATGTTTAAGATAAATCAACTGAAGAAGCCGTTTTCAAAAATTACGTTTGTATTTGGTTTTTATTTTCTATTGACATTAATTGTTGTTGGAAAATTGATGATCGAATTACACAATTGATGTTTAGCACGAGAAAACTCCTTTTAAAAAAAGAAAACATACACTCGACGGATTCTAATCCATACTACTGGAGTGATTGATGGAAGAACTGGGGCAATAAATTATGTGGATTAAATTCTTTGCTTCGAGACAAAGAAAGGATATAAGTGTTTAACTGGCTAGATTTTTCAAAATTCACTTTGAATTGTGCAAATTAGTTGTTGTCTAGTACTTGGTGTTGTTCTTCGTTGTTGCAAATAGGTGGAAGGTACCGTCAAACGGGGCATCATGCAAAAGCAGGGTTAGATGCATCATTTGTATACCACAACACTCATTCAATTTTTATTTCAATACTAGCTGATCCCATACGAACTCCGTTTCGCTTTCAACTTGGAATATGTCATGAATAGTTTGTATGAAAGTCAATTGCCAAGCATTTTCCAAATGCACTTCATAATTCATTGTTAGGTAATAATGGCAAAAATATTGGACGATCACTTCGTCTGTCGTCTGCTACTAAATTTGAAATAAGGAATGAAAAACCACGTGTTTAAATTTTGACAAAATCATTGTATAACAACGCAATTATTGCTAAAAAGCTAAATATACCCCTTTCGGGGGCTCTTATATAATCTTTGATATCTGAAATCGATTGCCCTTCCCTCAACACTCCCGTGTGCAAATTTTCAAAGCAATCCATTGTATAATAACGTCAATATTGCTAAAAATAATGAAAAATGAATTTATATGGACGACCCCTTTCGTTGACCCTTGGCAAAACATTTGACATCTGAAATCGATTGCCCGTCCCTGAAAACTACCGTGTGCAAATTTTCATCCCAATCCGAAGTATAATAACGACGATATTGCAAAAATATTGAAAGGTTTATATGGACGACCCTTTTTGCCGGCCCCTTAAACTGAATTTAATACCTGAAATCCATTGCTCATCTCTCAAAACTGTCGTGTACCATTTTTCGTCTGAATCCGATGTATCATAACAACAATACCGCATCAACAGTGAATAGTTAATATGGACGACCCCTTTGGCCGACTTCTGATTTTAGTTTGGATAAATGAAATCAGTTGTTTGTCCCTAATAACTCCTATGTGCAAATTTTCATCCCAATCCGATGTATAAAAACGATAATATCACTAAGATTCTGAAAATTTAATATGGACGACCCCTTTTGCCGGCCCCTTACACTAAATTTGATACCTCAAATCGATTGCACGTCACTCGAAACTATCGTGTCCCAATTTTCATCAGAATACGACTTATAATAACGTCAATATCGCAAAAACAGCGAACAGTTAATATAGACGACCCCTTTGGCTGACCTCTTACACAAAATTTGACACCTGAAATCAATTGCTTGTCTTTCAAAACAGTCATGTGCAAATTTTCAACACGATCCGACGAAAAGTAACGTCAATATCGCGAAAACAATATTTGTCTTCTATGGACGACCCCCTTCATAAGGGGTCATCCGAAAATCTGAAAACATTTTTAATCATTCCTGGTCCTAATGAACATCCATGCCAAATTTCAGACCCCTAGCTCTTAAGACGGCTGAGTCTATAGAGGACAAACAAACAAACAAACAAACAAACAAACAAACAAACAAACAAACAAACAAACAAACAAACAAACAAACAAACAAACAAACAAACATACAGAAATTGCTTTTTATATATATAGATATACAGTAATGAAGTAATCATTGAATGATAACAAATTGATGATGACATAGTTGTTAACATCGTGATACAGTTTTTTAAAGTTTTTGGTTCTCATAAAAAATTTAAAAATCGAGCAAAAGATTTTCAAATTTTTACTTTTTTCGATGTCGTAAAAAACTTTACCTCGTATGACGGATTGGCTTAATGATATCACCTACAAACTTTATATTGCTTTCATTATCCAATGCCAACACTGTTAGTGTATAAATATTTTTCGGACAATCATCAAACTTTTTCAAATAAATATTTTTATAATTCAGTTAGCTGACTGGGGCAAAATTCAATAAAAAGCAAATAAGAACTAAATCTCATAAATCGCGTTTCCATATGCTAGGATATGATTGTTTGGCATTATGCGTTTGTTAGCATTAAAATTTTATCCAACCTAAGATTTATTTACATGATTTAAGATAATAGAATATTTTGTAGTATTTTTACCCCTAAATGTCTGCAGCAGATAATCACTTTTTTCTTAAAAACATTTTTGACAGAAAAAATGTAAAATGTAATCCGAACAAAACCAAAAATTACTGCAATTGGTGGTTTATGTGTTATGACAACACAAATGTATCAAACACTTTATATCTTCAAACGTTTTCATTTGATTTATCATTTATTACAGAGTTTGTTGCAATTCACCCCTTTTTCTTAGTAGGATGAAAATTGCAAGTTTCTGTAAATAGGTATAAAAATTACTGGCAAAACCAATATTTTTTTTGACAACGTCAGTTTGGTGGCCCATCAACCTTAAAACTTTTGATGTACAAGAGGCATGATTATCTGTAAGCATTAAGATTTTAGAAGCCATTGAAGTTGAAAAGTGTTGCATGTTGCTCCAGTTGACGGTACTTTTCTTTTTTTTTATATTGAACTACTGAGGTGAGATTTTTTTTACACAATATGCATAGCCACCAAGCTACGGAGAATAACTGTATCTCCTCGCAACTGCGAATTTATAAATGTATCGGTCAAAATTTGGTCAAGGGAAAACGCGTGTAAATCGGTGAAATGGTTTATTTAAAAAATCAAATTAAATTTCTTTTTCAAGTTCAATTAGTATAAAATTCAGGAAAAATATTCAGTTAGGCTTCCGCTTTTCCAAATCCGAATTGCCGGGCGTTACGCTTAACCCCTGCCATCAGATTTCACCTTGTCCACCTTCTTCGCCACAGAAAGCCAGTTTGCCTTGAACTGCTGCTCCTCCTTAGCAGTTTTTTTGGTTTTCTTTAGGTTCCGCTTGACAATAGCCCAGTATTTCTCAATTGGGCGGAGCTCTGGCGTGTTGGGAGGGTTCTTGTCCTTGGGAACCACCTGCACGGTGTTTCTTCATGAAAGGCAGCAGACGTTTATTCAAACACTCTTTCACGTAAATTTCTTAGTTGACAGTCCCGGAAGCTATGAATATGCTGCTTTTCAAGCCACAGGTACAGATGGCTTGCCAAACCAGATATATCTTCGCGAACTTTGACAGTTTCATGTGCTTAAAAATATCTGCTACCTTTCCCCTTCCTTTTGCCGTATAAAACTCCTGTCCCGGAAGCTGCTTGTTGTCGGCTTTGACGTAGGTTTCGTCGTCCATTACCACGCAGTCAAACTTCGTCAGCATCGTCGTGTACAGCCTCCGGGATCGCGCTTTAGCCGTCGTATTTTGTTTATCATCGCGATTTGGAGTCACTATGTTCTTGTAAGTCGATGGCCCGGCTCGTTTTTTGGCTCGATGCACGGTTGTAGACGATACACCCAACTTATTTGCGGCATCTCGGAGAGAGAGGTTAGGGTTTCGCTTGAAACTACCGGCAACCCTCTTTGTCGTCTCAGCGGCTTCCGGTTTTCGATTTCCCCCCAATCCAGACTTCCTGGCTGTCGACAAACGTTCCTCAAACACTTAAATTACATTTGTAACGGTTGATTTGGCAACTTTTGGCGATTTTGCTAGCTTTGCGTGCGAGTAGCTCGGATTTTCGCGATACGCGAGCAAAATTTTGATACGCTGCTCTTCTTCCTTGGACGGCATTTTGACAACTGAAGAGTGAATTCCAAAATCAAAATAGGAGCAACATTCTACACACACACACCTTCAAAATGAGGAGTGTTTAGGTTTTTTAAATGCAAAATTGAAAGAAATACGTCAAGTTGATATTGACCAAATTTTGACCGTATCACCCTTCAATTGTAGAATATATTTCTATTTTACATTTTTTAAATAAACAGTCACCTCTAACTACTGTAAGTTTTTAGTCTTCCAGTTAATCAAACTATCCTTCTCAAACTTCAGCGGAACACATAGAATTTGCCCTCTCCAAAGTGCGGGCGCAGCTGCTGCAGTAGGTAAGTTTGTTTTCATATTTCAACATCTTAACATTGTTTACAATTCTCTTGATCTCCTGTTCCCACAATCGAACGAAAACAGTCCTGAGTGGACAACAAGCTTTGCTCCAGTTTCGGAAGCATACTATGGATCTCTTGTAAACATAGTCTTCCGTTGAGAAAATTGAGTTACCCACAGAAAAGGGAGCTCACGGAAAAGTGGTTCTCTGAACTTTTGTTGAGAGAATTTCTCCCGCTGAGAAACGACAACGTGGTTTGGGAAAGCACGTTTTCCCAAAGTGCGTGCGTGCCCTCTCCCGGGTGGAAAATTTCGTAACGCTTTCCGGAAAACCTCTAGTGGAACCAAACGACAACAGACAACTTCAGTTCGGTGCGGAAAATCACATGACACGGTTTGGTGTTGTCCCGACTCCTGTCTTCGGTCGCTGGTAGCTTTTGATTCGGGCTTCCTTTTTTGAAGTTGTTCGGTTTAGTAGCTTCCATTGGCACAATAACAAAGGACTTTCTTCCTTCCCGCGTACAGTCAGTCGCAAAGAGGATGTATATTAGTGATAGCGAGTGGCAAAAAAAGCTGAATGGGGCTTGAACTTTCGTCGGTGTTGGTGTCAAAACGATTACCACGTTCCGGGAGCCGCGTGTTCTTGAGGATTCCCTAACCAGTCAGCCAGTTAGCCTGCCAGCCAGTCAATTGGTCTTGTGGGGGTGGCGGTTTGTAACGTGGTGTTTTTCCCTTCTTTTTTTTTGCGAGGCGTCGTTGACCCACTCCCGGTTTGGGAGAGTTTACTTTTTTTTTGTTGTTCCTTCCATTTTTCCCGTCTCTGTGCAAGTAGTTTTGTGAATGGAATGGGTCCTGAATTATTAATGCAACTCGGGCGGCAAATACAAAAAGCAGAAGCAAAAACAAAAATCTTTGCGTAACACATTCCGGGTTGTACGAGTTTTGTCGCTTGTTGTGTCGTTCGAGTGTGGGTGGGTGGGTTTTAAATTTCCACTTGTGCTTGCGGTTTTTATAAAATTTCCAAAAGTTCAGTTCCCGAGGCAAAGGGTTAGAGCGAGTTATTGTTTATGGAATGTCTAAGTGCTGGGTTGCTCCACGTGGCCTCCGGAATTAGAATGGGAGAGAGTGTGTGTCGTAAAAAGTGATGCAATAAAGCTTTGCTTTCTGGATGCTGGAAGCGTTCAGGAGGTTCTAAAAACGATCTGTGCATGATAAAAGCTGTTGGTTCGTATATGTTCAAGTAGGTGGATAGGCCTGTTAATGCGTGCGATTTGGATTTCTTTCGCTCGAGCCTTATTTGCTCAGGTAAATATTTTCTTGGAAGGATGAAGGAGGGTAACATTAGACGCATCGTTTATTTCGGCATTTAACTGAAACAACTTGAAGTAATGGGGTGTTTTCGATCATTAGCTTGAAAGCTTAAATCTGTAAATATGAGGTACTACGAGTTGAATATATTTTTTTAATTTCATCTTTGTATATTGTATATGTACGGTGTAATTTTGTGATTTTCCAATTTTCTTTCAAATTTTTCTTAATGATGATTTCGACCATTTTGCCATTTTGACTCGGAGCTTAGATTCACAACTTCGTGACCTGGGGATTTTTTTTTATTATCTGACGGGTTTGCGCCGGGGGTCTTCAGATTTTCCCCAAAATTGAAAATTTGATTCATTTTTGTGACTTAAAAACATATGTATTTTTTCAGATTTCTAACATTTTTATTTTTTGAGTTAGCTTCGGTTAGATTTTTTTGAAAATAAAAAATAACCATTTTTCAAAGCTACATAACTCTGTTATTTATCAACGGAAATTATAAAATAGCACATCAAAATGCATTGAAATTTTATCAGCTTTCCAAATAAAATAGTTGAAAAAAATTAAAAAATGACCTTCAACATGAAAAGTTGTGAATAAACTTTAAATGGCGTCTAAAAGTACCGTCTGCACCAGCGAATATTTTGCAAAAAATACCATTGTATAGCTCGATTCACGATGCAACTTTCATCTGAAGACACCAAAGTGGGCCATTAACACCTTGAAGAGTTATGAAAGAAATAATGACAACAAATCTCTTTTTTTGCATCGGAAACAAACAATGGTCGAACAACTGCACTCACATATGGAGATAGCGCGCACTTCTAACAACATGGAAACAAAAGAACTTATCAAAGCAGGTTATAAACACTATTTTTTCGTCCTTTTCAGACTGCCCCTACTCGCATAACAGTCCCATATGAATTTTCGTCATTTAGGTCAACATAAGACTTCAAAATAAAACACTAGAAAAAGAGTTTTTTTTCTAGAAATTTCAAAAAAAAAATCAATTCATGGCTGTCCTATATGAAATAAACCTGAATAGCAGTCCTACCACGTATTTGGTTACTTTTCAATGCTTCTTTCGGCGAAATAGTCTTTGGTTTATTGCTTTGAATCATTTAAACATTTTTTAACTCACTTGATGTCGAATGATGCACACTAGTTTTCGAAGGCAGATCTGCCTTTCTTAGGAATGACTTACTGAGCGTAAAACTATCGGATGCAATCAAAAATCGTTAAAAGATTCTACTTACAATGTGGAATTCGTGATATTTTTTCCCAAAGTATATTTCTTTTTCTGACAATTTCATTTAGAAGTTCAAAAATGATCAAATTTAAGTCTTAGAAAGTAGCTTGGTGAGAAAAATTTATTCTGTATGGAACTGTTATGCGAGAAGATTTGAAAAAGGTTTCAAATATCGTCGATTAACAGTCCAATAATGAATAAAAATAGTACTCTCGACCTTACCAATAACCCAATTTCGAAAATTTCAGGTCTAACGATTTATTATGACAACCTTGAAACGGTTTTCGTTTATGCTGAAAGTGGTGGTCACAATTTAAAAATATATTCCAAAACAAAAAAAAGCTGATTTCCTCGCTTGTTTGTTTTTGCATATGGGATTTTATGAAAGTAGGGGCTGTAGATTGACTTCATGTTATATCCAAAAATCTAATAACGTATTCGTTTATACCCATTTTTGCACCAGGTCACAACAAGTTATGCAGATTTTACTGTCATTTTTAGAAGTTTATGCGCTAAGTTTTGCATCCGTAATTCCCCAGATTTGATTTAAAATGGATGGTGGAACACTGAAGATTCGTGTGTGATCGATCGAGGTAGCAAAACACTGACGTCGAATGATGTTCGTTCCAGTATGGTAAACCTCAAAACTGGGCGAATGTAGAAAACGAATACGGCAAAAGTATCATATTTTCATCATTTTACAGCCTGGACTGGCCAAACTGAGCTCTTCGATTATTTCTACAACATTTGTGCCACTCATCAACACAATTAACACACGGCGTATTACAGGACATGACACTTAACGTTCTTACAAACGGAGTTTGTAAGAACGTTAAGTGTCGTGTCCTGTAATACGTCGTGTGTTAATTGTGTAGTTAAGTTCTTACGTTGGCACAAATCCGCTTGAAAATGAGTGATTTGTGCCACTTCCTCATACTTTTTTGATCAATGGGAAATGATTTTGGTGTTCAGTGCTTAGCTCCCGATATAAAAACTATGTAAAGCACGTCTATATTTCATTTTTTAATCACATTTTTGTGATCCCAAACACAGGGACTAAACCTTCTACTATTGGCATTGATTATGCTTCACAATGATCTTTGATCTTTGATATAGTATATGACCAGGTTGTAAAATCAACATTCCCAATATTAGTTACATCACATTAACAATGCGATACTAAGAATTTTGGTTAAAATCTAAAGTCAGTTTTGCTTCATTGCTGCAAACACTCTACAAAGCACGAAAAAGTAGTGTTTATTACCTGCTTTGGTAAGTTCTTTTGTTTCCATGTTGTTAGAAGTGCACACTATCTCCATATGTGAGTGCAGTTGTTCGACTATTGTTTGTTTCCGATGCAAAAAAAGAGATTTGTTGTCATTATTTCTTTCATAACTCTTCAAGGTGTTAATGGCCCACTTTGGTGTCTTCAGATGAAAGTTGCATCGTGAATCGAGCTATACAATGGTATTTTTTGCAAAATATTCGCTGGTGCAGACGGTACTTTTAGACGCCATTTAAAGTTTATTCACAACTTTTCATGTTGAAGGTCATTTTTTAATTTTTTTCAACTATTTTATTTGGAAAGCTGATAAAATTTCAATGCATTTTGATGTGCTATTTTATAATTTCCGTTGATAAATAACAGAGTTATGCAGCTTTGAAAAATGGTTATTTTTTATTTTCAAAAAAATCTAACCGAAGCTAACTCAAAAAATAAAAATGTTAGAAATCTGAAAAAATACATATGTTTTTAAGTTGCAAAAATGAACCAAATTTTCAATTTTGGGGAAAATCTGAAGACCTCCGGCGCAAATTGTCAGATAATAAAAAAAAATACCCACCTCTTTAATCCAAACTTACTTGTGTATGTTGATTACATACAGTTCATATTTAAACCTTTCGAAGAACAGATGATGGAATATTTCATTTTTGTTTTGAATATTTGATTTGCATAGTCGTTATGAAATCTTTGTGCCATTTGTGATTGTATATCAAAAATGCAATTGGGAAACTGTCATTTAAGCACTTATCAGTCACAATTGTGTTCGATGTTTACTCTTGGGCTCGAACTCATGGACATTAGCTCAGCAAGCAAGTGTTCTGCCAACTGAGCCTTTATTCGAATTTTACTGGAAAACGATTCCAAACCAAATTAAAGAATTCTCCTATGATTCCAGATGGAATTTCAAGAAGAAAATTCAAAACAATTCTCCAGATTATGTTGCCTAAATACAAATTTGAATCAATTATTTTTCCACACTTTGTATATGTACTACATCCGAGTTTAAATATTTTGATTTATTGCAGTGTTTAGTATTGTCTGAATGGATTATCAAGATGAAATTCTGTTAGCTTTGCCTGAAATTATATTAAAAGGACTATGATTTTTGATTTTATACAAATGAAAAAGTAAGGATTATCTGCCCATAAAGCAAAACTCTAGAAACACACTTTAAAATTCTGAGTTGAGCAAATTTCTAAATATTTTTCGAAAAGGTAAACTTTTCAGTTAATCAAAGGTGTGAATTTTGAAATTTTGAAATTTGAAGTTGGCAGAAGACAATTTTTTGATGCAGTTTTCTATAAATTCTTTTTCAAAATGAACATAAGAGGTAATGACGGTTAATTTTCCATAAAATCTAAATAATTCACTTTAATGAGATGTACATTTTTAAATTGATATTCTACATGTGTTTTTTAAATCCCAAAATTGCTATAGACAAGAATGATTTGAACTGAAATCGATCCTTTGTATTTAGTAAAATTTGATTATTTATTCTCATGATCATAGTTTTTTGATACAAAACGTTTCCACGACTGAAAACATTATAAATAATTGATTTAAGACCATAAAAATACATTTTTCCAGTTTAATTTTTAGTTTCGCCAAATTTATGGTTCCGCCATATTCACGATGAATTTTTTTTTGATCGTGATAAAATCGAAAAACTACTGTAATTTAAATTTAATAGTTAAAATCATTTTCCTTACTGTTATCACACATTGGGTTTGGTGACCGATTTTTTTCTATCATATTTTCACTCAAACAAAGCATGAATAAAATAAGTTGAAATAACTTTTTTAGTAGGTACTATAAGGGTATATACGGACGATAGTATTGGCGAAACATTGGCCTCAGCCATAACCTCAAATTTTGATTTGCTGACGGCCTCACCAGTGGTGCTAGGTGCGTTACAAAAATCAGTATTTGCTTACTATAAACTAATAATAATATTTCTGAATTTATTTTTATTAAATTTTTAAACTATCAACAGCTAAACGTTTGAATTCTTTAGAGACGCTCCGCGCGTCTCTAAATGGATGAAGATAAGATGTTTTGCTAATGAATTGTTCAGGTGAATTCAAAACATCTGAAATATATTACTGTATAATAAGTACTTCTTGGTAGATTAAAAAAGAGTTGTTTCTAACTTCTAAACGAATGCAGAATCATTCACTGTTACAAACAAGTAAATTAATGAAAGCCATGTCTATGTTGACTTTGAAAATAATCGCCTACATGCTCTGATTATTTTGAACATATCCACATAATTTCCTTCTCCCTTTAAGTGTGCGATACATACCGTTGTAATTTCGTTCAGATAAATGATGCGTTTAATTTCACATTCGAATAGCAATCTACGGGAAAGTTGTAAATTCTCAGTACTCATGAAAAGGTTTTTCAATAACAATGCAATTAAAAAAATATGATAATTTTTCCAACATCAATGCACTTGGCACCCCTGAACTCCCAAAAAATCAAAACACGAACATCTGTGGATCGTTTTTCCACAGGGCGAATTTGTCGATATTAGTACCAGAAATTCGCGTTTATCGTGCGCCCTTCTCAAAACTCGATTCTGTTCTCCCATGGTTTGAGGCTAGGATTGAGGCCTCCTGCTAAGGTGGTGTTCGTTTAGAACTGTCAATATATCCTAATATGATTATTCTCTTTCAAGTTCTTTAGCATTAAAAATGTTTTTCGTGTAAAATAATATTTGAAAATATGTCCATAATTCTCCAAAATTGTGAGCTAAATTTGTTAAACGAAGCCAACAAAATAGGGAACTTAATTTCATCGATGATAAAATTTTTGGACTTAGTCGAGAGTCTTGTGGATTTTATCAGTTCTGTTTGAGTTAGAAATTAGTCTATGCTCAAATCAAATAAGACTCTTGTGCAAAATCAAAAAATTTAACCATCAATGAGAATGAATAAAATTTTCAAAAGTAAAAGTAAGAGATCATAATATTGTGGCAGAAATCTAATTTCTACAAATTTCATCCAAATTTAAGATTTTAGTTTGCAATTTAACTCTTGAAAAAACTGCAATATATGTAAATTATTTTAAACAATTCACCATGAAAATATGATATTAACAGCAGTTTTCTAAGGTGAAGATAACATATTTCTTTATCAGCATATATTTTTCATTAAAAATCGATTCCATTATTTATATCTTGTGGATGATTAAAAAAAAATAAGAGTCAGTTTATTCCATAGAACAAAATTGTCAAAATAACCTCAAATTCTTCTTTATATTTGAAATTTTAAGATGAGTTTGAACACATAACTGACCTTGATTGAGAATTGTTAATTTTTAAATTCACTTTTAAAACTATAATCTGCATTCTCTAGCTACTTGAATTCCTCATCTGATTTCGATTTGAATTTTGAATCTGTTTCTGGATTTCAATTAGATTTATGAATTTACTTGAGTTTTGCATATGATTAACAGTATTGTTGATATTAGTGAAGATTTGATAGATGTTTATATCGCTAGATGTTTAATCGACAGTACTCAACTCAATGGTAACATTTTGAAAATCTGTTTTTCTATGGACCGTAAATTTCAATCTAAAACAAAGATTAGAAGTAAATATTTATCAAAATCGGTTGAAAATTGAAGAAGTTATTGGTATGGGAGAGTGTGGAATCATGGGCCACTTTTTTCGTTGTTCCATAACTTCTTAATTATAAAAGATAAAATGAAAATAAAAAATGGTATGGTTTTCTACATTTTCAAGGTAACATAAGGTATTTTTTTAAATTTTTAATAAGTTATTTTCCCCAAAATCTGACTGTTTGAAAAAAAGCAATATTTTTTGGATTTTGAAAAATGGTGGGGAGTCGTGGGCCACCAAATCCAAATTGACCAAATAACACGCAAAATTCATGAGTTGACCCAAAACTGTGATTTCCTAATTAATTTCGTTATTTTAAAGCAACTTCAGATGATGAAACAAGAAAAGGAGCTGTGTATGATCGCATAGATTCCAAAGCCTGGCTCGCGAACGTTTTGGCAAAATTTCTTATATAGCATGGACAAAATATTTTTCATAACTCTTTATTTGGCATAAGAAAACTTTACAGATATTAAAAACGTATTTTAAGTTCTGAATGTGTATAAAAACATAAAAATAAAGGTGATTCAAGATGTGTGGCCCACGATTCCCCACAAGCTATGATTTGCAAATTGGTTGCGTTTGTGTGACTAATTGATTATTCATCAAAAATTTCTTTTCCTCTTTTTTAATAAAATAGGGGAGAGTGGGGTATCGTGGGCCATGGGGAAACGTGGGCCACTTTTAATATCTTAGATGTGTGTTGAGATTAAAACCTCAAACCAACTGTCATCGTCGTCGCTTTGCGTGAGCATATATTCCTATATGTTGTTGACTGAAATACGCATCATATGCTTCTTTTATTTATCAAGCTAAAAAAATTTAAAAAAAATTTACTCACATGATTAAAAAAAACCCGCTAATTTCATCGATGGGGAACCTAGAGTGCATAACAAAAATATGCTCATATGCTTATGATCTTCATTTTGTCATGATCTTTCACGTGGAAAAGGAATTTTTGATGAAACATCAATAGGTCACTCAAACGCAACCAATTTGCAGATCATAGCTTGTGGGGAATCGTGGACCACACATCTTGAATCACCTATTTTTTCATGTTTTTATACACATTCAGAACTTAAAATTCGTTTTTCCTATCTGTAAAGTTTTCTTATGCCAAATAAGGGTAATGAAAAATATTTTGTCAATCCTATATAAGAAATTTTGCCAAAACGTTCGCGAGCCAGGCTTTGGAATCTATGCGATCATACACAGCTCTCTTTTTTGTTTCATCATCTGAAATTGCTTTAAAATAATGAAATGAATTATGAAATCACAGTTTTGGGTCAACTCATGAATTTTGCATGTTATTTGGTCAATTTGGATTTAGTGGCCCACGATTCCCCACCATTTTTCAAAATCCAAAAAATATTGCTTTTTTTAGAACAGTCAGAATTAGGGGAAAATAACTTATTAAAAATTTAAAAAAATACCTTATGATACCTTGAAAATGTAGAAAACTATACCATTTTTTATTTTCATTTTATATTTTATAATAAAGAAGTTATGAAACAACGAAAAAAAGTGGCCCATGATTCCCCACTCTCCCATACATTTTACGCATTGCGTTTTAGACGACAATTTGCGGCCTAAATAGAAACTTCGAATCGCCATAACTTTTTTGTTTCAAGTTCAATCGTGTTGCAGTCTTCGGATGAAATATTTGTTTTAATCAAGGCTTTAAAAAAATGTCCATTAAAAGAAATTAATCAACGAAGAAAAAAAGATATCAAGGAAAAACCAATATTTTTGGCTTTTCTCGAGCAAAATACCTTAAAATCCAATCCACGCTTGGGGCTCAAGCAACTTCTTCCCATGGTCAGATCTTACTGAAATTGGGCTAATGATCAATTTTAGCTTAGAGCGAGTAAGATTTATCATGTTTAGTCCTTCCTGCGGTTCGTGCAATGATTCAAAAATGCAAATAATACTGTTTTAGTAAAATACCCAGAACTTCTTCAATTTTCAACCGATTTTGCTAAACAACCACTTGTAATCTTTGTTTTAGATTAAAAATTACAATCCATAGAAAATCAATTTTCAAAATGTTACTATCAAGTCGAAAACAAAATTTTCTCTAAAAAGAAAGCATTTTTATATATTTTTTGTATCTCAACTTCACTAACATCAACAATACTGTTGATTATACACAAAAAAAAATGCAATGATCGATAGCTTATTTACTCACCTTCAATATAAAAAAGAGATATTTCAAATTAATTTTTTGCAATTAGAGATATTTAAATATAAATAAAAGAATTTAGTATTCTGAATTTTATTTTCGGATCCACGCCCGATTTCACATTAAAAGTGATCTTCAGCTTCCTAAGTTCAAAAACAGTGTAAACAAATGTTATTAAAATTTGATTGAAAATTTAAAATTTTGAGTGTTAAGTTGAGAACATAATTTCCTTTCTTGGTTTCTCATAGTTCCTCTTCCTCCATTTCTACGGCCATTTTAAGAGTATAGCTATTTCAAAGGCAACATGGAGAAACTGTTAAGATTTGCTCAACTTCCCTATTTAAATCTGTATCAGCTTCTTATAAAAATCTCCTAATAAAAATTGAATTAAACTTTTTCCCGTTAGAGTTTCTGAAGTGTCAATTTGACACTCCTGATAAAAACCATAATATCTATCTTGTTCCTAAATCGATTTGTACGAAATTTTTAGTTTTTATAGTTAACCTTGTAATGTAACTCAAATTTAATATCCAGAAAATATTCAGTTACAGCACTCCAGTTTTCGGTTATTCAAAGTCTAAGAAAAAAAAGGCCCAAATACGTTCTTCAGGATAAAGACTGTAGAATTTACTTAACGTACAATATGTCTGAAATTAGAAGCTATACGTTGCACCAAGGATATATTTCTTTTAAAAAAAATAAGATAACGACCACTTACATTAAAAAAGTGTTGGGAAATCCAAACTTTTCAATCAATGTACCGTCAAAACTGCTTAAATCATACCAGATGAATTTTGAGTGGAGGATTTTAAATTGGATGTATTTTGGTTAATTTTCGCATCTTTAGATTTTAAAAACACGAAACACAGAATTTGCGTCCAATTTTCAAAGGTAGTTGTTTTTTTTAACTATTCATAAATTTGCAATTTCTCAAATTTTCCAACACGATAATTCAACATTGCACTAGAATTTCAATACCGACAAGTGAACAAATTGATATCAGTAACGTAATTTTTCTGGATCTACTAGCGTTCATATTTATTATATTTTTGTAAAAAAAAAGTAGGGCACTTATTTTATTATACCACTAGAATTGATATAAAGTTGCTTTCCTCGTGAATTTTATTAGATTGCGAAATTCTTGAGTTTAGCTACTCAAATTTTAGTGCAAATTGAACTAAGATGTTGGAAACTCTGAGAAATTGCAAATTGATGCAAATTTAGAATAACAGCTATCTTTAAAAATTCTTTAAAAATTCTGTGTTTCCTATTTTGAAAATCCTTCCATTCCATTTTCAAAATTCATCTGGTTTGATTTATGCAAATTTGACGGTAAAAAAATTCAAAAAAATATATACTTGAGCACAACGTATAGCTTCTAACTTCAGCTTTGTTGGATACTACGTGAATTTTTTTAACATTTCGTAGCCAATCTAAAATCTTTTTCCGAAGCATGTTTTTTCGGATTTTTTTTCCTTGGACTTTGCAAAACGCAAATCTGTAATGTTGTAGCTGTATATCATATTTGAGTTGATATACGGGGTTTCAAAAACTATAAATTCTGCACAAATTGGTTTAGGAACAAGAGAGATAAAGCGGTTTTAAACGAGAAGAATCAATCAGACACACAAGGTTAAATTAGTCAGTTTTTTTTTGTCTTGGCTTTCAAGGTGCGAACATAAGAAAGGTAATGATGGAAAATTACAGATTTCATGAATTTATTGAGGCCCCATAATTTTTTTTTCAAATTGAACGCGCCTGAATTAAGATATAAGTCGCCAAACTTTCAATAGTGTCATATTGACACTCAAGAGCGGATTAAGGTTAACAGATCCTAACGATGAAGTTTAATATTGTCAAACAAATTTGTAGTTTGTGTTTAGTCGAAGTCTTGATGGAAACAAAAAAACTAAAGATAAAAAAAATACAATTGGATCTGATGCATATAACTTGTAGTTCTGAAATCTATTTCTGATTCAGCTGATTATCAGACAAATTTCAACATCAACCCTCTCTTATTAGAAAACCAATTTTCTGAATTAGAATACAGAATTCAGAAGAGATATGTAATATTTGAAGCCAATTTAAATAGCTTTGAATTTCGTTAGAGAGATAATCAAAGCGAATCTTAACAAACTTATGAGTTTTATAGTTCAGATCCAGAAGTTGATTTCTCGAACAAAATATAGTAATCTGATTGATTCAGTATCTCATTTATTTTTTGGTTTCATTACAAGTGGTGTAAATTGAATTAATTGTTTAATAATAGCCAAAAGACATGCCCCTGTTAAACAGCAGGCTCGGTTTCCCAGCAGAAACAAGAATGATGTTGATTTTTTCAGTACAAAATATTCAATTGTCCCACACAAACCTAAAAGTTCAAATTTACTCATGTCAACACTTAAAAATTCTGCAAAAAACATGGATGGGTTTTGAACCAAAACAAAGCTTTCTAGACTCCAGAGTTTGAGAAATTCAAAAATGACACCAAATCGTTTCAGTCTACTGAATAAGTATTTCAATTTTTTAAATGCTTGACCTGTTACATTTTGAAACAAGAATTTCGTTATTTCATGGAAGGAAATTCTCTGCATATTTTTTAATTTTCGTTTGGACATCAACATTTTCATGAGTTATCTTAGATACACACTGTACAAGACCAGCCTTTGAACTGAAATAATATAAAACAAAAACCAATTCAAGAACAGTTTTACTTATGTTCACTGTTATTTTGTTTTTAATTTAACTTTGGAATTCCAAAGAAACAAGCGACACGAATCAAAAACTTTAAAAGGGTAGAAAAGCAATATTGTATTCCAGCGTGTAACGTTTCCACTCAACCATACCGTAAGAAGCAACAGATCCAATCCTCGTTGTTCCAATTTTGGAACAATCATCTCAAACAGCGATGAGCGGAATCCTTCGTCAGCAAACAAATCATTTGTTGATAATCTGGCAGAACCAGTGATATCAATTGTCTTGATCTGCATCTTACTTTTTGAGTTGTAACCGGATAGTTCGAAAGGGTGGAATCAATGGGAAACCCTTTTATTTCCTCGTTTTTCAGATTCAGCTGCTTATTTTGTTCATCATTTAGATTGAAAAGAAAAAAATGGAATGTTCTTCATACTAACATTAACTTGTTTATTAACTAAACATAATTACCTGAACTCTCAAATGATGAATTCTTAACATAAACATAATCCACGTTTAAGCAGAAGATTAGTAGATCAAAACTTAGAAGATAATTCAATCACTTCGAATTTGCATACCCTTTAATCACTTAAAATGTATTTCAACATAAGCCTCATCTCAGATTATGTCGCGCTTCAATGTAGCAGTTCAGCATTATGAGAGCAAATTTCAGTAAACCCACAGCATCCGGATTTTCAATCAACTTTGGAAACTCGGTGCACAATGTATTGCTGGAAGCCTGCCTACGTCCAATTGACCCGGTTCTATAATAAAGAGTCCTCCCGCAAATATATTCCAGATCCGGGGCAGCATTCGCAATGTCCCCGTCTTGGTCTGCGCCCTCCCTGGGAATAGTCAATATATCGATTACCGTTCAGTTCAGTTTCGAAGGCTGCGAAGGCTCTCCTGTTCATGCATAAAACATAAAATGCCTCCGAATCGTTGAACGCTACAACAGCTTTTATCCTCCACAGCATCCACAGATCGGATCAGCTTAGCTTAGTGGTGAAACAAAAAAAAAAAGTTCCTAACTTACCCTGCACAAAAGGAAAAATCCAGTGAAGTCTCAAGTTTACGAGTTGATACGACGATACGACTCTTGGTGTAATATTTAATAACACGCATCGTAGTAGACCGGTGCCGATTTCCAGCCGGAAGTTTCACAACAGTTGAGAGTTCCGGTCTGTGTGCGAGCGAAAAGGGAACAACTTCTCCGTGCGTTCATGTTTATGGTGTTTGGTAATAAAAATAGCAGAGCACTAGGAAAGAGAGGATCGGAAACGGAAGCAGACGCCTGGCTGAGGGAGCTGGCACCGGGCAAACGAAATGGATAAGGAACTAACGAGCAGCGGCATCATCGTCGTCGAGCCCAGGTAAATTTATATCCCGTAGTCCTATTGAATTTTCATCTAATTTCGGCGCGGTGTGGGTTACCAGAGGGATGAAATTAGGTTTGTGGGCTAATGCTCTGGATGAAAGTTTTAATTTAGATTATCTTCTACTTGCTTGAAACTATTCTCATAATTAGGCACATTTCTAAAGTAGTCGGAGTCGGAGTAGGATCGTATAATGCCAAACATGTTTAGCAAGTAGGTACGTCAGTTATTTTTTTATTTTAAATTTCAAACTTTTAAGTTTGCAAATTGCAGAGTCTGTGTATTACACACGACAATCATTCTTTTTTCAATTTATTTCTTGGGAGAAATACAAAAGTAGGTATGTTTGAGAGGGACAACTCTAGTTTTAGCAGTATATATGTTTTTAGAGCACCTGTATCCGTATTCCATTATACCAGTTTCGTGAAAATATTTTTTGGAACTGGTATAAGGATTGATTGATGAGATTTGGATCCAATTTGATGCAGTTCTAAACCGTTTGACATTTAATAGAAGACAAGTGGTGTTGCCAGTTTTTACACTGGATTGGATCTGATTTTGTTGGTTCAATTATTATATGAATTAGACCCCAGAATAGACCACGGATACAGGTGCTCTTAAGGTGACCCAAAAGTGGATTATGATTGTAATTCTTGGGGCTCAGTCTTCAAATGAAAGCTTAAGTTACAAGAAACTTGTGTAAATTTGCATGGTTTTATTTTGATTTTTAATTAAAAGGACCTTTTTTTCTAAGCGATGTTAACATGTTTGAAGGAGTGATTTTTCCTTATTTTTGCAATACCCTTTCACCTGAATTGCGAGAATTTACTTTACTCCGCAAGTATGTTGTTCAAAATGTGCAACTGTTTGAATTACACAGCAAAAAAAGTATGTAAAGCTAGAAAACCGATGTAATATCGCAAGACAGACCTCTTTTTAATTTTAAAGCTTAGTTCATGTAGAAATGGAACACTTTCTTTCGCTGGTTGCTGATTTCCTAGTAATCGGACATACAAAATTTTGTTGCCTTTAAAAAGAACTATCTGACCTATTATTTTTAAATAGAAAAAAAACACGTTTTCAAGATATTAACGATGCAAGAGAAAAAAAAATTGCAGAGTTACCTTCAAAATCCATCAATATCAAATTGACAGATGCAAAACCGTTGCAGCGTTGATTATTCATAATAAAAATCACTTTTCAATTTATTTGGCAAAATCAACAAAAAGAAACAACAAACATCTTCAAAACGAAATTTTTTGAGCAAGTTTTATAAAAATAATCATGAAATGTTTTTGCAAGCCTAAGAAACGGTTAAAAACCAATCGATAAGTTTTGATAAAATTTTTTTTTTTATATAATTTTCTTGATTTTTTGTTGAGGAATTTCTGAGTTTTGACAAAATTTGCCCGGATATTGTCCGGATTTATGGCTGTCAATTTAAATTCAAATGCCTGAATTTTGCCAGGTTTTTATATAAAAAATGGCCCGGTTTGTCCAGCCCGGACACGTGCTGAAAAAATTTTGGCAACCTTAGCTATGAGTCAATTAAACCTAAGCTCAAACAACATATTTTTACTAGTTCCAGAGCTCATAAGCTGTACAACCGGTACCAAGGCAATGAGTCAGGTGATTTATGATGGCCATCAAAACTTATGAATTTCCCCTTTTTCAAATAAACTCCAGTGCACAGTGGTCCAGAAATGAAATTTTGCGGGAAACAATTATTTGCGCTCTCGCCTTACGTTTAAGACATATGGTGTCCAAGACAAAGTTATACAACTTTACAAGGCGCTACTTTTGAAAGAAAATTTTTTTAGGGTGGTTCATAAAACTCCTTAGATACGAAAATTATTTTTTGACTGTTATTATATTATGTTTAGGAATTATGTAGAACATCAAAATTGATGAAAATTTATAGAAGACTTTGAATGTCTATATATTACCGTTTTGGTTTTATGATGATTTTTCATGTACAAGCTAGGGTGGTCCTGGGTCCTATAAAAACAAGTTTTTTTGTTATAACTTTGTTAGGTATGAACTTATCAAAACTATGTTTTAGGCAAGTATTTAAAAAATTATAATGCGCATCTTTTGCAGCACACAGATATCAAATATCTGTTTTTGATTCGCAGTTATGATGAATTTTATGTTCAAAAAAGGCCGTTTTATATGAGCCATAACTTCAAATGGAGCGAACCAAAAAATTCAAACTTCATTTTGATTGAAAAAAACATGTTAGAATCTACATTATTTCAAAAAAAAAAAATGGAAAGGTAATTTTTGTTTAAAGCTTTTTATTTCCATTTGAACTTGACTAATATTGCCATTTTTCATATAACGTTTCTATATTATTTTTGACTGTGTCTCTGTATGAGGAATTACCGTTCACATCGTAACATTTATATCATCACGATAGTTAACAGATCAGAACATCTTTTTTAAAAACAAAAAAAAATATTTTGAGAAAGCAAAAAAAAACACTTATTGATAGAATGTAACGAAAATAATGAAAAACGTATTAGGAAAGGATTTAAATTTACCAGGCAAATCACAAGACATCGCTAAGCCCGAAAATTACAAATTCAGATTGTCACCGTTGCATGTACACATACGAACGATAGAAATGCATGAAGATTGCAGATCGTCTCTGTATGGACAAACCCGCTTAGAGAGTCCAAAACCAACAAAAAATTGAATGAACGGCGTCAAAGTCTTCGAAACATCCTAAAAGAAAGTCTGAACTCAGTTCTTGATAAACCTAGGGTCACGGGTGGAAATTTAAACACAGGAAACATTTGCTAGGAAATTTTTCAAGAATTGCATTGAAGTAGCACAAATTACAGGACTGAAGGTTCAGCTCTGGGAAAAGTTTTTTTTTGTGATTTTGACCCTTATCAAAAGTAGTTCCGTTTTTTTTTTGTAAATTTTTTATTTGAAACGGCTAGTAGCTCCGTTATAAACATAGAATCGTTTAAAGTATACTCCGAAGAAACTCGGGTGCTTTATAACAAGCTGGTATCCTGTTTCTCCAACAGTACACAAATTGTTAGTGCATCATATTTTACCCATAGGCATGTATTCGGAAGAAGCAGTGGTTGAATCCTATAACATTTCTGACCATGGTAAGGTTCCTCGAAGATTAAAGTATGTATTTGCTGATTGTTTTGTAAAAAATAGAATGAGTTGCCAAGACTCTGCTACTTTGGAAAAAAAAATCAACAAATTTTAAAACAAAAACTTTTATTTTCGCGGTTTTCAAGTTATAGATAGTACCCTTGTATATATTCTTCGCTACCTACGATCTTAACTAATCGAATGTATTTGTCAGATTTTGTCAGCAGACATGCCAGTAAAACGTATTCAAGCGCCTCAAAAACAATCAAGTTTTGTTTATTTTAAAACAGCAGGATGAAGAAGGATGCAGCCACCAAAAATACAAATTTAACAAAGTATAAGTGGGAAATTTTTAACATTCTCATGATTGAAAAAAGTGTGGGCCGGCTTATGGGAGATACCAACAATAAAGTAGAAATACTTCATATAAAAAACAATAAATGTTTTTTTTTTAATTTTTTTTTATTAACTATCATTAGATTACCTTTATATACTACATAGAATGTGTTAATTGAATTGAAGAAATGAATTGAAGAAATGAATTAAGCTTTACAATAATTTGATGAAATGAATGTAATACATATTAACTTACCTGGAGATCCGGTTGCAAATTAAAATGTTTAAATTTATATTTTTCACACCTCTCATAAATGTAATGAACAAAACACAAAAAACTGGTTTTCTTAAGTTTTCTGGAAATTTAACTGTACTTTCATGTTAAACAAATCGTTCTGAACTGTTTAAAACTTGTTGAACTATTTTTTTAATACGCCTATTGTTCAACTATTTGTATCGATAAAAATTGCAACTGTCTACATAACAAACAGTGGCTTATTGGGTGTGATATTTCAAACATATAGCGTTTTCGTTAATTAGCAGTGGCAATCTAGCTATCCACGAGTTTTGCCCTAACTGCTGTTATTCGTTTATTTATTCAGAAGTCCACCGGTTTTGCCCGAGGTTTGAACCTCAAGCAGGTGGTTGCAACACGTAAAAATTGTCAGTTATGGGGTGAGTATATCAACCATATATTTCTATTGTTCCGGGTGACGAGTTTGTTTGTTTATTCTGAAAAAGTTTTGCCCCGAGCCAGTGAAGAAAACGAAAACGGCAATAGTAAGATGTTATATTACATACAAAATTTATTTCATTACATCATGTTGAGACTTACTGTTTCTCCCGGCCTCGGATGCTCCGGAGACAATCGTTGAGGATCGATTCGATCCAGCAACATATGCAGCCACCGCCGTCGAAGAATCAGAACAGTTTGTTTTGGTTCTGTTCTATTTGCGCCAATTCGCATCTGATGATTGCTGAGAACAATAGAGTATTTCCTGAGACAGATTGCAGTAGGGTAGTTTTTTGTTTTTGTTTTGAAAAATGTAAACACCAACTGGTCGCCATTTTGATCTTTGATGATAAGCACTGTTCAATACTTTCTTTTAAAAATTTCTTTAATTAAAAGCATCAACAAACCTTCGTGTCTTAACTTGTTATGAATTTACAAATCATTAAATATAGAATTTATATGCTCCTCACCAAGGTGCGCTTGCAAAACCACTACAATTGCATTGCCAATTTCATATCGTTACTATCTGGTCATTGAACATACGTAATGTTGTTGTTATGCTTACCCTACCACGATATGCCAAGAAAATGTAAACATGAGAAATCAGCTGTTCGTCTGACAAGTGAAGAAATGCCTTATAGGTTGATGAAGATAAACACGTTATGAATGTTTATATCATCACACGGTTGAGTGAGACTACTCAAATAAGCCGATTCACGCGCTGACTGACCTCACTGTTTATGACACTTCGCGATTCCTGTTTTGATTCCTTATTTTCCAATTCTACACGCTGAGTAAGCAATGCAAACATTTGGGTCCTCATTTGATTCTCATTTACATGTTTTTAGCAATAGTTCTCAGCTCAATTTTTGGATAAAAAAAATTAAAAAGAAATTAGTTAAAAAGAAATTAGGTGTTTTTAGCGTCAAATAATGAAAAATCATTTTTTTTTGTTTATCCAGCTAAAACAGAAATATTGGAATAAATGGATTTAAAATTAAAAGTTAAACAATTCGACGTTAATTTTGTTCGTCGAAAAAATCTTATCGTAAAAAATAAGAATATTTCAGCTTTTCTTTCAGTGGGGCTTCTTCCGCGACTCGAGTGACGTGACTTACGAAATTTCCCTTTTTTGTTCTGACTTCAGAAAGTGCATCAGGAAAAAATTTTTCGTTCGGATGTGATCTGAAGACCGATAGCAGCTCATCCGAACGTAAATTTTGAGGCTAGAGGGGCTATTTAAGCCAGCAAAATTATATGATATTTCTTAAATCACGTCACTCGAGTTGCCGAATAAGCTCCCGTATGCTCACCGAAGAATTTTCCTATATTGAATTCTTCGGTCCCTGAATAGTGTTGTCGTACAAGTATGTGCATTTTTTTACAACTTCTGGTCAAAATAAAACAGCAAACTTCCGGACAATCGATTTGGCACATTCGAATTCTATAGAAGCTTCCTCATTTACACATTCGATTGGGTTTTTTGTTTCAAGTAGAAGCGCTGCCCCAGAATATACAATGCAAGGTTGGTTCAAAAGAAATGTGTTGAAAAAAGGGTTTTAAAAACATGTAGAAACATTTCAATAAAGAAACCTTCTTTTAGACATTTTTAAGAATATTCAACTTTCTGTTCATTACCAGAGAGATAACCGCTAAGAAACCAAAAAAATGAGGTAAATATAGTTCACATAACGGGACTTTGTTTTTTGCTATCCTCAAACTAAGTTTTGAGTTAAATTTCTCGTTCGTTAAATTTTGTAAACAGGAAGACGTGCGAACTGTCACCACAAAAGGGAATTAAGTCATCGTTAATCGACCAATTAGGTTCGTGGTAACAAAAAAGTGTTGCCAATTATTCTGGGTGGAAGTATCATGTGACTCATTGAGTACTTTCACGGGAAGCGAATCCAAGTGTGAATAGTGACAAATAAGTTATCGCTTATGATACAAGTTACATTGTATCGAGTAGACGATGAATGAGAAAAAGATTAACTCTTTTCTACCAGTGAAACCTGTGTTGAATCTTTCATTTCAAAACATCAAAATACGTTTTTGGAATCACTTTTGGCTGTGTTCTGTCTGGCTGTGTCAAATCTCATTGGAAAATACTGATGTACGATCAATGCGCGAGACTTTATCTTACTCTCAAATTCCTCTCTTCCTCTATTGCTACCCAGAGCTACTGATCTGTTCCATCAGTCTGATTATAGTTAAAAATATATAGCTTTCGCAAATGTCTTTTTGTGAGTGATATCAAAAAGATAATAATTAAAACTTTCCATGCAGACTTGCTTTACTTGGTATGTAGATAAGTTGTTTATAATTAGCAAGGTAATCCCATTGCCCAAAAATCATGCCGTTAATGTGGACATTGAAAAAAAATCGTGTATTAAATCAACTACGTTATTAGTTTCATTCAGCAACAATTTCATGCTAATGTTAACATTTACTTTTCATGGTTAAGTTGAAATTTACATTTTTTTTAAAACTAAGATTAAATGGAAAAAATTTCCCAAAAAAAAAATAAACTTATTATCTCTCAGCAAAATCAGGACGGTTATCCAAAAACCAATGCACCTGACATCACTGAGCAAAACCAAGCCCTTTTCGAAATCGATTCTGGTCCCTCATATTTTGAGGTTAGGGCTGAGGCTTTTTGTTAAGGCGTTCGTGCAGGACTTTCAAATATGCTCATAGAGCAGTAGTTTCATTTGTTGCACTGTTGAGTTGGCCTCGTGGTTAGACGACGGGAAACAAAATGGGAGGGCGTAAGTTCGATTCTCGGCCACGGCGTGGATATTTTTTTTTCAAATATATATCGCCTCCACTTTTGAACCTTTATGCTATTTCAGTAGGTTTTATCCAATAATTTTAACTGTAATGTGTGTTTGAATAATTCTGTTGTTTAGGAGATTTATTTATCTCAATTGCTAAATATTTGATTGGCACATTAAAACTAAAGCGGGGAAACTTTTTTAATGTCCAGAACAAAAATACCTCTTGTTTGGTCTTGTTCTGTGTTAAGAAAGTGGCGTTAAAGGATACGTACAAATGTCAAATATAAGCAAATATATATTTTTCAAATTTGCATAAATTTTTAAAATTTGATTCTCAAAGCTACTAACCCTAATCGATTTGATTGGCAGTTTTTGTTCGGAATCGGATGATGTTGGCGCGGTCGGTGACGTGAGCCTTTTATTTGCCGACTCTCGTTCTTCTTTTTTTCTCCTCTCATTCGACGACTCGTTCGACAAAACAAACCGCGAAACTCGTTTTCCGCTCGCTGCCTTTCTCGGACCAATTTTTATTTCGACTGTAATGAAGTGCTGCTGCTACTGAGCCCAAACGACGACGGAAATGTGCCTATCTACCTCTATGTGTATAGGAAAATAAGAACGAGCTCGGCGAGATCTCGAATTTATTCGATTGGCTTTACGTAAATTCATCCGGAAGGGAGGCATCCTCATTTGGGTTGCCCGTGCTTGTGTGCGATTCTGTTCCAGTACGCCCGAACAACAGTGAACATTGTTTTATGAACCATAAAAGCTGATTTCGGAATTGCAGATTCATGCTATCGAAAAGCTGTAATTTGCTGAAATTTTTTACAGCCTAATCGGGCGTTGATGTGGAAAGTTTTAAACTTTGTCAATTTAAATGAGAAGCGCTTTTGTGACGGGAAAAGGTTACCAAAGCTTCCCAAAGAGGCGTAAAGAGTCCTCATGTTTTTATAATGTCATTTCCTTGTATTTTTCATGACTTGGCAGATCACGCAAACTGAGCATCAATAAAACACTGGATCAATAATGTGGACAGCGTAGAAAAACTCGTTATGGTTTTTGTGAATCTAAGCCCAAAAAAAATGAATGGTTTTATTGATTGTGAAAGTATACTCAAATAAATATTACTCATTGTAGCAACCAATCAATAATCCAGGATTGACAGATAGATGTATTGGAAAATCACCATGAAAATAGATAATGTTTAATGTCTGAATTGTTTTTGTAAAATTTAACACGTTTTGTTCAAACTTTGAAATATATCGAAATATTATATATCTATAGCTTAAAAATACTTAGATACTTTCTAGCTTGCCTTGAACGCATGTACCCATGTTATATTTTTGACAAGATATTAAACTTCATTCAACCAAGCTTTCAGCATTTACTTTTCCTAGACCAACACACAGTTTTTGGTATCGAAAAACAATCGTTGGAGGTGTCTATTCTGAGTGACACTTTAATTGAATATGTGTAAATAGTTAGCTAGTATAACACATTTTGCCATTTTACGCAACTTTTCTAGGGGTTTCTCATTCTATTGGATTTTCGTGCGATGACTCGCCATTATTGATGGGGATGCTGCTTTCAAGAGGCCTTGGAATGGAAAACTGCACCCTCACTAAAGAGTATTGAATGAAATTTTGACTTTCCGGTGGCGTCACATATATGTTTTTAGTGGGTTTATGAAATACCGATATTTTATTAAAGTTTATCAAGACCATAAAAATGGAAAGTCATTACATAATTCTTTAGGCTCTCAACAGTTATTTTGTTTTGCGTGGAAAGAGCATTTACCACCTACACATTATGGTGGGGCTACTTTCTGTAGCCAGCAATCAAATCCCGTCGTTGTCATCACCGTCCAGATTTTCCCTTGTGGGAGTCTATCTATTTTTATATTCTACCCAAGTGTGTTTTTTACACCAGAAGACGACCGACCCAAGACCGACCGAAGAAATCCTGGCGAAATAATCGAATCCCATAACTAACCATTCCAGCAAACTTGCCCTGAGTCGTGCTGCTTTCTCCCATCTTCAAATTACCGAGCATGTCAAAAGATCGTAAGTTGAAATGAATCTTCCGCTTGCGTTCGTTGCTGTGGAGTTCTTATTGCGACTTGCGACCTCTTTCTCGAGTAACGTAGCGAGTAATTTGGGGTGACACGTACTGCTTTAGTAGAATTATTTTAAGAAAAGGTCGAAAAATACAGAAGTACTGATGAAATAAAATTAAAACGACTTAAAAATTTAGAATAACGTATTTTTTTGTACCATCCAACATTAAAAAGTCACAAAGCCTTTTTCAGCTTTTTCAAGCAAAGCATTAAAAGTCGATAAAACTCAATACTAATGATATGAAATCGCTTGGTACATCTTTGTACCTGAATGTTTCTCTCATACTTTCCATCACCTTTGAAAATTCCATAGAAGAATGAACACTTTTACGGTATAATTTTGGTTCCATATGATAACTGGCATATTCACTTTGATATTTATGATATGCAGCGTGGCAATACCAGAGTTCGTTAACCTCGTGGTCAATGGACTCGGATCATGAAACAGGTCAATTTTGTTCTTCCTCTCAAACATCAATCAAATTTAGTCCAAATTGTTAAAAAGCGCGAAAACAGACCCAAAAAGATTTCAATTGTACTGATTGATAAATGACACAGTAGAACAGCATTTTTAGTGCATATGTTTCAATAACTGATTTTGGAAGGACTTGGCGCCCTCAACTGAATCACGGGCTTGAAAAAGTAACTGCAGAGCATTTCTATGCAACTGCTGCGCCCTCCTAAATAGGAGAGAGCGTGTACTTGGGGCTAAGTTAATAAGCGCACAAGGAATATGGTTGCATATCAGCCCTTAGAAGGTTATATCATTCATCTTTGATATCATACTCGATTGGGATAAAATGCTTAGTCAGCAATCAACTGTCACTTCAACCCATAGTGCAGTTAAGCCTAATAGCATATATTAATGCGGGGTAATTACCACAATAGATCAACTACTAGTCGCAGTGGGCTCTCCCCTACAAGAAAAAAAATAGAACTGAATTATTTGTCAGATTTTGTCTATCATCTCAAGTTTTGGTGATATGACTTTGAATGTTTTAAAATTAACAAGTTTTGAGTTACGACCTCTTTCTCGAGTAACGTAGCGAGTCATTTAGGTTGAAACGAACTGCTTTTATATAATTATCTTAAGAAAATGTCGAAAAATATACAAGTACTAATGAAAAAAAAAACAAACGACTTAAAAATTTAGAATAACGTATTTTTTTGTACCATCCAACCTTTAAAAGTCACAACTTATTCAAAACCTTATTCAGCTTTTTCAAGCAAAGCATTAAAAGTCGATAAAACTCAATACTAATGTTATGAAATCGCTTGGTACATCTTTGTACCTGAATGTTTCTCTCATACTTTCCATCACCTTTGAAAAAAATTGTAATTGGTAACTCTTGAACTTACCAACACAAACCTTTTATGTCTTCATTCAATCAAGCATTCTATTACACCATTATACTCTGGTTTCAGATTTAAAATGCATCTTCTCTTTGTTCTGCGTCATTATATTGAAATAAAATAAAATAAATCACTCAACAGCTGGAAAACAACTGATGATCATTTTTTGTTATTATGTATTTCATTTTTTTAGTTTAACCAAATAAAATTTGAAAAAAGCTTGCCTCCTTTTTACTGACATCACCTTGAAAACATGGACGGGTCTCGAAATATTCATACGCAAACAATCTCTCTTACAATATACGGTTCAATTTAACTGATATGTTCTCGATTTATGCCAAGAAAATCTTGTGAGAGAACCTCTTTTTTCTCCTTCTCATCTCCCACCGCTGAAAATAGATATCCAAAAACCCTCTTACATTAAATTTGATTCCTTTTCAATGATGTATAAGTTCTAAACTGTAAAAAAAAATATAAAGAACCCTATCCATTCCTTCCCTGAGCACACTGCAAGGCGGAAGGGTTATAATAAGCCTTCCAGATTGCCCGGTTTTATCCGGACTTGCCCGGAAGTTTGAAACAAAATTCGGGAAAAGTCTGGTTCAGTCCGGATGACCGGATTTCATTTAAAAAGTTTTATGATTTTGTTCGGATTTATTCACTTTATTGCAAAATGAATCGAAAAACTCAAGTTGAGATGTAGAAATTTTTATTTTTTTTTGCCCAAAAACGAAATTTTCGAGAAATTTTTTTTTAAATAAATATAAATGATATTTTTGAAGCTTGAAATACGATTCAAAATCTGCTGGCGAGATTTATATTTGAAAAATGTTTCATGTGATTTTAATTTTAATCTTCAAAGAAAAATTCCTGGGTCTAGCCCAAATTTGCCCTGATTTTTAGTTGAACATTTTAAAATCAAATGCCTGGGGGTTTTCAAGGTGTTCAGATATAAAAAAAACCTGGAATCTACGCGGCCAGGATACGTGTGTGAAGTGTGCTGGCAGCCTTAGTCTATTACAATCATAAAAGCATAACTCGCACTCAAATACTTTCTTATTTTACATTGATTGCATTTGCTCGATGGTTCTAAAGTTTTGCCAAAAATGTTTTATTGTGGCAATTTACGAAAGAAAGATGCTGTCCCAAATAATCATATTTCTCTTCAAAAGTATTTCTTTTATTCAAATACCATTCCAGGCCAAATTTGGTATTATTTGCTTGATTAGTTTAAGAGCTACGCACAAATTGGGCCCCTCCCCTATCCATTTTCCCCAATGGATGGAGGAAGGGTACCATTTGCTTGGTTTGCTTTGGTATCATTTGCTTAATAAATTTCCGAGGTTTTGCCAAAAATTGTATGAAAGCCCTCTCTCTTCTCTTCCAATCACCCGCAGGAAGAAATCAGGGATCTCAAATTAATCATAGATACATATATTTCTCATACTCAAATACCTTCTCATACATTTTGTTCCCATTTGCTTTTTAAGTTCTCCAGTTAAAATGAATGAAAACCCTTCTTCTCCTTCCTACCTTCCCAATGGATGAGTTATAGATAGTCATAGAAGCATTTCTAGTACCCAAATATACTCCCACGATAAATTTTATTCCATTTGCTCGATTAGTTCTCGCGTTATGCAAAAACGATTATGGAATCCCTTTTCCTATCAGCCCGCTTGAACAAGGGAGGGATCTTGAATAACCATAGAACTATTTTTCGTATTCATGCCAAATTTGGTTCCATTTGCTTGATCAGTTTCCAAGTCATTGAATAAAAATTATGCGAGTCCTCCTGTTTAATAATCGAGAGAATATTTCTCGTACATGCTTTCATGAAAAGTTTTCTCCATAATTTCTCGAGTTATTAATAAAAGTATGAGTGCACACCTATCCCTTTTCTAGCTGCCGACTGAAATGAAAGGAGGAGTTTTATATTCTTACTAGCTGACCCGGTGTGCTTTGCAACACCTTTCAAAATCGAATGATATTTTCAGAATTTATTCAAATTTTTATTGTTTTGTTGGCATTATTTTAAATTAAATTATAACATAATTCATAAGCAACCGCTATAATATGAGAGCTGCAGCTGGAGTTTCGAATTACAACACAAAAATAACTTAAACTAATATTCTGAATGTTAATCTATAAATTTGTGTCTGATTATTTCAATCTGTTTCTTTAAGCTTCGCCCTAAAAAGAAGGGTCTCAAATTAATCGTACGCAAACAATCCAACTTATAAAATATGATTGTTTTTGCTTGATATGTTCTGCATTTATGCTAAAAAACTGATAAGAGAGCCCCCTCCCCGGTCCTTTCCCCCCTCCCTGCTTAATGGAGATTGTGATCTTTAATAATCATACCCATTTTTTTGGTTCCCAAAAATCTTCTTGTATCAAATATTGTTCAATTTAAGTTTTTAAGCTTTACAACAAAATTTATATGGAACCCCCTCCTTTCTTCTCCTCTGTACACTGTAAGGCGTGAGGGTCTATATCAATCGTAGAGAGAATTTAGTATTCATAAAAGTATTTTTTGTACTAAAATACTTTTTGATGCCATATTTTATTTCATTAGCTCTATTCATTCTCAAGTTGTGCAAAAAAATGTATGGAAGCCTCCCTTTCCCCCTTTATATCTTTCCGCTGAAAAAAGGTGGGGCGTCAATTTTATAATAGTAACATTTCTCATATCTAAAAACTCTCACATGCCAAATATGGTTCAATTTGCTCGATCAGCTCTCCAGTTATACTGAAAATTGTAAAGGAGATTTCTTCTCCCCCTTTTCATCAACCTTTGTGAAAGAGTGAGGGATACCAAATATTCATAGAAGCATTTCTCGTACCCAAATATCGTTTGGTTCCATTTGCTGTTGTAGTTCTTGAGTTATGCAATAAAAATTGTATGAAACTTCCCTCCCTCTTTCCTTTCTTCCCGCTGGAAGAAGGAAGGGGTCTCAAAATCTCAAACAATCATTAGAACATGTCACGTTCCCAAACATCCACTCATGCCAAATTTGGTTCCATTTGCTTGATTATTTTTTGAGTTATGTAAAAAATTAAAAAGAGGGCCCCTCCCCCCTTTATATCTCCCTATTGGAAAGAGGGAGGTGTCTCAAATAATCATAGAAATATTTTTCGTATCCAAATATCTTCCCATGCCAAATTTGGTTCCGTTTGCTCTATTAGTTTTTGAGCTATGTAAAAGATTATGAAAAAGGCCCCTCCCCCTTTCAACTGGAAAGAGGGAGGGGTCTCAAATAATCATTGAAATATTTTTCGTATCAAATTACCTTCCCATGCCAAATTGTGTTCCAATATCTTGATTAGTGTTCGAGTTATATGAAAAATTGTAAGGTAGCCTCCCTCCCCCCTTCCTATCACCACACTGAGAGGAGGGAGGGGTTCCTTATATTTATTAAAATATTCCCCGTTCCCAAATACCACCCGATGCCAAGTTTGATACCATTTGCTTGATTGGTTCTCGAGTTATGCAAAAAATAGTCTTTTGTTTGGAAGGCCCCTCCCTCCCTTCCTGTTAGGGGGAGGGGTCTCAAACCATAATAGGAACCTTCCCCGGCCTCCAATACCCCCACTTGCCAAGTTTCACTTAAATCGGTTCAGTAGTTTCTGAGTCTATAGGGAACAGACAGACAGACAGACAGACAGACAGACAGACAGACAGAAATTCATTTTTATATATATAGATTTACACATTCTTTACTGACAAATTTGACCCCATTTGCTTTGAATTTCATCGAATTATTCTTCCCCCCACTCAAGATTTTACGAATAAACAAAAAAACCTTTCTCCATCCCAATTTCCCTCCTATTCAAAGTTGGTTGCTTTCGTATGACTAACTCTAAGATATGCAACAAAAATGTATGGGACTCTAGTTTCCTCTTCCTATCTAAGTCAATGGAAGAAGGATAGGTTCCCAGATAATTATAGAAACACAAGCTGACCCGTTGTGCTTTGCTACACCTTCCAGAAATAAATGTAATTTGTAAAAATTTATTCAAATTTAGATTTTAGAGAGCATTTTTTTAAATCAAACCTCATCATACTTCAGAACCAACAACTTTGAAATGAGCGCTGCAGCTGCAGTTCTGAATTGCAATTCAAAGATGGTATATATTATTTACTGAAACTTGAACTCTGAACTCGTTTTTCAAGATCTGAAATTTGTACTCTGTACCCAAAAAAACCTTTTTAAATATGGCCCTCCTTTGAAAAGATCTTTATCTTAAATTTACATGGGAGCTCTCCCATCTTTTTCAATTTTGTCCCCCACTGCTTGAAGAAAGTAGGCAAATTTAATCGGCTCGATACCCAAACAGCCCTTATCATGGTAATGAAAAATATATTAAATTTGTTATGTATTAAATACAGTGCAAATTTCTTTTTTTCTAAATAAATTTACTACGGTAAACATATAAATATTTAAAAAAAATATCAGTTGCATCACTAAATAAGTTCTCAGCGTTTTTTTTTATTTTCTCTTTGAAAGTCAAATATTCAAAAATGTTGGCAAAAACAACTTTCTAAGTTTACATTTGTTCCGTTTATTGGGGCAAGTGTCAATGCAAAGCTTATTTACAGATGCGTCAGAGTAATGGCTTTAAAATGGATTTAATACGAATTCCTGTTTTTTGTTCTATCAAGTTTCACTGATACCTCTGCAGTATTCCTGCAATATAAATTTATGTTTGTTACTCCACTTTTAACGAATGCTGTTCAAAGGGAATGACCTTCATTTGCAAAGACATTTAAGAATTATCAATATCCGCTGCGGTTTCAACATTCGGAATACCCCTTCTGGTCTGTCCAACATATTGAATCATTTTGAAGATAAATTACTTAAAAGTTCGACGTTTGCCCTTGCCCCACCGTGTAAGTTGACAGAAGGGAATATTGTTTTTAACACTTTAAGGGTAAACTAAAAATGTCTCTTAAAAATTTTGCGTCCTGTTGAATATCAGTTCTAAAGTCTCGCTTTTCAAAAACGAAGCGGATCAAAAGTCTCTTTTATGCAGCCATGTAACACAAAAACACTTTTCATGTTAAGTACGTACTTGAGTTGGTATGTAAGCAAAAAGTACGATGTTTTTTTCAGAATTATTTAAAATAAAAAGCTCCCATTTTCATTTTTAAATTCGTTTCAGTTGTGTATTTGGGCCGAAGTTACAATTTCTAGAAAAAAAACATTATTTTTAATTTTTTTTAACAGAAAAAGTTGAACGTTTGAACATGTTCTAATGTTCCTTGAATGAAAAGTCGAATGCTACCTACATTATCACGAACTAAATATGGAAGTATTTTTGCAAATCTTTCAATTGGTTTTGATTCGATTGATAAAATACCGATCCGTGTTAAATCTAGGCGTCATTTATTACCACGTGCTATGTACAAATCAAATAAGCAAGAAAAAAACACATCTAGGTTGCATATCGTCCCACGTGTTTGAGAAACATGCGCCTTATTGTTAAATTTTCCAGCAATCAATGAACAGTGTGCTTTGGTTACTATCCTCTTGCGACGACGTTTGCTCGCCCATGGAGACGAAAAACAAACCCCTCAAAGAAAATATGCTTGGTTGAGAAATACGCGCCAAAATATTCCTGCTGATCAGTATGCTATGCCTGGGTTACTTCCCTTTTGCGACGTTGGCTTCCGACGCCTCGACCATAGAGACGAAAAACAAACCGCCCAAAGGAAAAAAAATCTCAAGAAAATGGATGTCATGACTTTAATTTGTTTCGAAAAACTACACATTTTGTATGGAAGCCTCTCCTTCCTTAATTCGGATGGAGTTTTGACTATTACAGAAACCATCCCCGGCCTCAAAAACCCTCAGATGCCAGTTTTGACGATGATCGGTTCAGTAGTTTCCGAGTCTATAGGGAACAGACAGACAGACAAACATTCATTTTTATATTATAAGAAACATAACTCTTACTAAAATTCAGTATACTAGATCTCTGTTTATGATTGCTTTTTCAATATCGCGATTAAACCATGCATTCCTCTTCGATTTTTCAAATTTTATTGGACAAGTGTCTAAAATTGAGAATAAAAAGAGGACAATATGTTCACCAGCATATCCGTATCATCTGCACTGTAAAAACAATCCCAATTCATGTCATTCAGAGCTTGTAAAAGTGCTTTGCGATAAATAAAAATCAAGAAAAGGTTTGAAGTAAATCACTTGAAATTGTTCTGATAACGTCTTTTGAATATTTCGTAGCGGAACATTATCAAATTTATCAAGATGATTGGAACATTTTAGAGAAACTCGAAAAATCAAGGAAAAATTAACGTTATTATCATAAATTTTGATAAAAAGATTCAACCGCTCACCAACGGGACTTGAACCAGTTATCTCCGCTTTAGTACAACGGCGCATTGGTCAATCAACCACGGTGAAAAATTTATTATGTTATAATAACAATTTGATAATTAATTGCGCCATAGCTTCAACGCATTTGAACTTAATGAACAGTCCTCCTAATTTTGATGATAAATTTGAATATTATTTGATGATTTGATAAAATGAATGACTCTTCTAAAACATAAGCCAATTTTTTATTCTTTTATATTGTGAGCGAGAAATAAACTTTCGCTTTCAACCTGCTTTCCAAATTATGGGTTAATATTTCAATACTTTTGCACTATGGATCAAAACAGAGGTATCCAGAAATTCTTTTCGTTGTACTTCCAGTTCGAGTTCTAAATTCCTACATATACTATTTACATATTTCGTTTTCTGGTTGGCAAAAAATCGTCAATAAGTTTTAAATATTTTCATCCTCACTTCGTATTCTTTCATGCCCCGATAAACCTTTTCTCCCATTATTGGCTAGCGTGAGGCGAAACAAT
Organism: Uranotaenia lowii; assembly: GCF_029784155.1. Classification (NCBI taxonomy): domain Eukaryota; kingdom Metazoa; phylum Arthropoda; class Insecta; order Diptera; family Culicidae; genus Uranotaenia; species Uranotaenia lowii. The sequence continues at coordinate 250,923,649 of NC_073693.1, forward strand.
ATGTTCTCATACACACGCTACCCTTCCGCCGCCATGCATAGTTATAACATACATAGATCTTCGGGGTTTGGTTCCCGGTTTTCCCTCGCCCTAGTACCTAGGAATAATAATGGCAATAACACAGACCGGATGTTGCCATTCAAACATGTGTATCAAAAACAGAAACATTAGCCCAACCAAGTGATAACGACTGTGCTAGCATACATCCTACTATACTATACTAGATACAGGATTGGTACTTACTAGTAACGGTGCTGCCGGTGGTTTCGATATTGGATTCCTGTCATCCAGATCCAACAACTGGTGAGAGCTTTATCAGGTTCGGTTCCAATTATTAGGGTGTATCAGGTATCGTGAGCAGGGTTTGAGTCATTATTTGGGCTTGTTTATGTCACATTGAGTGGACATTTATGACTTCATAATTCAGTTATTAGCGTTCAAGAGATGTTAACGAGGTTATATCAAGTTTGAGGATAATTGAATAGAATTTTGTGATGAAAAAAAATCCAAAAATTGCCTCCCTAAAATGAAAAAAAAAATATTTTTGATATTGCTGGAATGAAATGAACTGAATCCTTCTTTGAAAAAAAAATCAAGAAACAACAGAATTATAAGTTTTGCAGTTTGAACAATGAATGAAATCTCTGATATGAAACACTGTAACACAAAGCTAAACGTGAGATATGATTGCGTTCCTTATGAACTGAAACTGTATTGAATTATCGGTTGCTCATAGCATTTTGTAGTTTGCTTATTCGAATTTCCACACTTTCATCGGAGAGAACCCATTGAATTGTGCTGTATGTGTTATGCAAAAATTATAGGCTGGTGGGTTTGAAACATAACCTTGTTTTAACTCATACGTCTGTTCAGTTGTGTACCAATTTTACGCTTATCAAATTTTGATGGTCGAAAGCTCGGTTCAATCGCAATTTGGAATGCCTATTGACCTGGAAAGTGATGGACTGGTTTTTGGTTTTGATACCTGGTCGATTTTTCGATTGAAGTTTTGGATTTCTGTCATAATGCAGTATTACAGTACATCAGATTTTTGTCAAGCCTCGCATCACCAATGTTATGACATCGCCGGAATTGGAATAAAATTACCTTTCTAGTGCATATATTCGTGAAAATCTTGCGTACACTCAAAATCTCAAACTCATACTCACATACTCACATACTCACATACTCAAAATCTTATGCCAGTTTGAATATATGTAGGTGGTTAAGTAATCTGGGTAAATGCAGATTAATAAAAAGTTCGAAAAACAGCGAATATTCTTCAAAAATTCTGTGTATTGTGTTTTGAAATTATTGCTGTGCCAAAATGCGTCAAATAACGTGAGATTTTCTTTCTTTTTTTAAATTTTCTACTGTGACTGAATCAGCTTTGAGAGTTGATTGTCAACCCTTGCAAAGTGTTATTTTTGTATAACCTTTGCATAGTGAACGTGTGTATTTTTTATGTTGTTTATTCACAAAAAATATTAATTTGAAAAAGATCAATGGTATTTTAATGCAATATCCTTATTCTTATTGTAGTAGTTTAATGATATTTTTCCACTGAATCAAAACTTGTAATTCTCGATTAAGTGTTCATGACTTTTTACCACCGTACTCTATTGTTTTGAAAATGTTCAAGCCCCAAGCATGAATCTCTCAATTGCAATATGTTTGATTGGTTCCCGATCAAGTAGAACGATTTTTTTTTGTAAAAACTCAAAAAATTAACAAAAACTACAAAAATGTCGAAATTGAAAAAAAAAATCGGCTTGTTACACAAAATGAACAAGATTTATAAACGTCAAAAAATAAACAAAACCAACAAAATTCACTATATTAACAAAATTGACAACATTGAAAAAAAGACAAAATTGACGAAATTAACAAAATTGGCAAAATTGACAAAATTGACGAAATTAACAAAATTGGCAAAATTGACAAAATTGACAAAATTGACAAAATTGACAAAATTGACAAAATTGACAAAATTGACAAAATTGACAAAATTGACAAAATTGACAAAATTGACAAAATTGACAAAATTGACAAAATTGACAAAATTTACAAAATTTACAAAATTGACAAAATTGACGAAATTGACAAAACTGACAAAATTGACCATATTGAAAAAATTGACAAAATTGACAAAATTGACCATATTGACAAAATTGACAAAATTGACAAAATTGACAAAATTGACAAAATTGACAAAATTGACAAAATTGACAAAATTGACAAAATTGACAAAATTGACAAAATTGACAAAATTGACAAAATTGACAAAATTGACAAAATTGACAAAATTGACAAAATTGACAAAATTGACAAAATTGACAAAATTGACAAAATTGACAAAATTGACAAAATTGACAAAATTGACAAAATTGACAAAATTGACAAAATTGACAAAATTGACAAAATTGACAAAATTGACAAAATTGACAAAATTGACAAAATTGACAAAATAGACAAAATTGACAAAATTGACAAAATTGACAAAATTGACAAAATTGATAAAATTGACAAAATTGACAAAATTGACAAAATTGACAAAATTGACAAAATTGACAAAATTGACAAAATTGACAAAATTGACAAAATTGACAAAATTGACAAAATTGACAAAATTGACAAAATTGACAAAATTGACAAAATTGACAAAATTGACAAAATTGACAAAATTGACAAAATTGACAAAATTGACAAAATTGACAAAATTGACAAAATTGACAAAATTGACAAAATTGACAAAATTGACAAAATTGACAAAATTGACAAAATTGACAAAATTGACAAAATTGACAAAATTGACAAAATTGACAAAATTGACAAAATTGACAAAATTGACAAAATTGACAAAATTGACAAAATTGACAAAATTGACAAAATTGACAAAATTGACAAAATTGACAAAATTGACAAAATTGACAAAATTGACAGAATTGACAAAATTGATAAAATTGACAAAATTTATAAAATTGACAAAATTTACAAAATTGACAAAATTGACAAAATTGACAAAATTGACAAAATTGACAAAATTGACAAAATTGACAAAATTGACAAAATTGACAAAATTGACAAAATTGACAAAATTGACAAAATTGACAAAATTGACAAAATTGACAAAATTGACAAAATTGACAAAATTGACAAAATTGACAAAATTGACAAAATTGACAAAATTGACCAAACTGACAAAATTGACAAAATTGACAAAATTGACAAAATTGACAAAATTGACAAAATTGACAAAATTGACAAAATTGACAAAATTGACAAAATTGACAAAATTGACAAAATTGACAAAATTGACAAAATTGACAAAATTGACAAAATTGACAAAATAGACAAAATTGACAAAATTGACCAAATTGACAAAATTGACAAAATTGACAAAATTGACAAAATTGACAAAATTGACAAAATTGACAAAATTGACAAAATTGACAAAATTGACAAAATTGACAAAATTGACAAAATTGACAAAATTGACAAAATTGACAAAATTGACAAAATTGACAAAATTGACAAAATTGACAAAATTGACAAAATTGACAAAATTGACAAAATTGACAAAATTGACAAAATTGACAAAATTGACAAAATTGACAAAATTGACAAAATAGACAAAATTGACAAAATAGACAAAATTGACAAAATTGACAAAATTGACAAAATTGACAAAATTGACAAAATGGACAAAATGGACAAAATTGACAAAATTGACAAAATTGACAAAATTGACAAAATTGACAAAATTGACAAAATTGACAAAATTGACAAAATTGACAAAATTGACAAAATTGACAAAATTGACAAAATTGACAAAATTGACAAAATTGACAAAATTGACAAAATTGACAAAATTGCCAAATTGACAAAATTGACAAAATTGACAAAATTGACTAAATTGACGAAATTGACTAAATTGACGAAATTGACAAAATTGAAAAAATTGACAAAATTGACAAAATTGACAAAATTGACAAAATTGACAAAATTGACAAAATTGACAAAATTGACAAAATTGACAAAATTGACAAAATTGACAAAATTGACAAAATTGACAAAATTGACAAAATTGACAAAATTGACAAAATTGACAAAATTGACAAAATTGACAAAATTGACAAAATTGACAAAATTGACAAAATTGACAAAATTGACAAAATTGACAAAATTGACAAAATTGACAAAATTGACAAAATTGACAAAATTGACAAAATTGACAAAATTGACAAAATTGACAAAATTGACAAAATTGACAAAATTGACCAAATTGACAAAATTGACAAAATTGACAAAATTGACAAAATTGACAAAATTGACAAAATTGACAAAATTGACAAAATTGACAAAATTGACAAAATTGACAAAATTGAAAAAAATTGACAAAATTGACAAAATTGACAAAATTGACAAAATTGACAAAATTGACAAAATTGACAAAATTGACAAAATTGACAAAATTGACAAAATTGACAAAATTGACAAAATTGACAAAATTGACAAAATTGACAAAATTGACAAAATTGACAAAATTGACAAAATTGACAAAATTGACAAAATTGACAAAATTGACAAAATTGACAAAATTGACAAAATTGACAAAATTGACAAAATTGACAAAATTGACAAAATTGACAAAATTGACAAAATTGACAAAATTGACAAAATTGACAAAATTGACAAAATTGACAAAATTGACAAAATTGACAAAATTGACAAAATTGACAAAATTGACAAAATTGACAAAATTTACAAAATTGATTAAATTGACGAAATTGACAAAATTGAAAAAATTGACAAATTTGACAAAATTGACAAAATTGACAAAATTGACAAAATTGACAAAATTGACAAAATTGACAAAATTGACAAAATTGACAAAATTGACAAAATTGACAAAATTGACAAAATTGACAAAATTGACAAAATTGACAAAATTGACAAAATTGACAAAATTGACAAAATTGACAAAATTGACAAAATTGACAAAATTGACAAAATTGACAAAATTGACAAAATTGACAAAATTGACAAAATTGACAAAATTGACAAAATTGACAAAATTGACAAAATTGACAAAATTGACAAAATTGACAAAATTGACAAAATTGACAAAATTGACAAAATTGACAAAATTGACAAAATTGACAAAATTGACAAAATTGACAAAATTGACAAAATTGACAAAATTGACAAAATTGACAAAATTGACAAAATTGACAAAATTGACAAAATTGACAAAATTGACAAAATTGACAAAATTGACAAAATTGACAAAATTGACAAAATTGACAAAATTGACAAAATTGACAAAATTGACAAAATTGACAAAATTGACAAAATTGACAAAATTGACAAAATTGACAAAATTGACAAAATTGACAAATTTGACAAAATTGACAAAATTGACAACATTGACAAAATTGACAAAATTGACAAAATTGACAAAATTGACAAAATTGTCAAAATTGACAAAATTGACATAATTGACAAAATCGACAAAATCGACAAAATTGACAAAATAGACAAAATTGATAAAATTAAAAAAATTGACAAGTTTGACAAAATTGACAAAACTGACAAATTGACAAAAATGACAAAATTGACAAAAATGATAAAATTGACAAAATTGACAAAAATGTCAAAAATGACAAAAATGACAAAATCGAAAAAATTGACAAAATTGTCAAAACTGACAAAATTGACAATATGGACAATATTGACAATATTGACAAAATTGACAAAATTGACAAAAATAACAAAATTTGCAATATTTTAAAAAATCATAACTTTGATGAAATTTATTAAGGTGGAAAATTGACATATTGAATATTTTAGAAAAAAAAGAACAAAAACTTACGTAGACGACAGAAATAAAAAATATGACCGAAAATTCCCAAAATTGACAAAATCAACATTAATGTCAAGAAATGAGAAAATATAAAAATTGACAAAATTCCGAAAATTAATATTTTTATAAAATTGACTTAATTACAAAATTTGACAAGATTGATAAAGTTGACGGAATACAAAAAAAAATGATAAAAATGTCAAGGTAGATAAAACAAACATAAATGACAAATGCATAAAATTGAAAGAAATGACAAAAATGAAAAAAATGTCCCAATCGGCACAAATGACAAAATCAACATAAATGAAAACTGACAATATCTACAAAGTTTACAAAATTGGCAATAATAACAAATTTGAAAAAAAAAATGCGAATTTGACCAAATAGACATAATTGTCATTGTTGACTAAAAGGGCCAAATTTATGAAATTGACAATTTTGATGAAAATGACAAAATTGACGAAATTTTCAAAATTGACAAAATTGGCATTTTGGACAAATGTGACAAAATTGACAAAAAATTATCTCAAATTCTATAAATTACAAAATTGACAATCATTTTTTCCAATGCTGCCAATTAGGTCAACTATGTCACTTTCGTCAATTATATCAATCATCCCAATTTGGCCACTTTGTCAATTTAATTAATTTAGTACTTTTTTAATCAATTTGTGGTTTTATTATTTTTGACAGTTTGTCTATTCTGTCGCTCGGCTAATTTTATGAATATGGAATATTTGGTTAGTTTTGTCAATTTTAGTTTTTTTTTGTAAAATATTGTCGATTTGGAAAACTTGGTCATTTTTGTTTATTTTGTCAACTAGGTAAATTTTGGAAAATTTGGTCACTTTTGTTTATATTTTCAACTAGGTTAGTTTTGTAGCAATTTTGCCAGGTGTGGCAATCTTGTCAATTACGTCAATCTTGCAATTTGTGTTAATTGTGTGAGTTTTGTAAAAAATCGTCAATTTTGTCAATTCAAATATTTTATCGTTTTTACAATATTGTAAGTTTTGTCATTTTAGTCCATTTAGTTAAAATAATAAATTTGGAAAATTCTACTTCAAACTTTTTTAAACGAAATTTTGAAATCAAATGCTCGGATTTTGCAATGTTTTTAGATAATATAGCCTAGATTTGTACGTGCGGGAAAATATTTGGAAGTTTTATATAAATTTCTTATTTTAATTTATCGGCCTTACCGTTCACCGTGATGTTTTTTTTTAGTAGGGACATCTTAAGACTACGATAAACTTCATAGATGCCCATAGATGATTCCAGTTTAATATAGTGGTTCAAATTAAGACTATACATTCAGCGTGTATGATGGTTTTCTTATTAATTTCAACTTTTAGTGAAAATAAATTACTCAATCGTTTCAAGTTTAACATTGTCTTTTTTTTTCGCCACGCCACCATGTTGGCGCCTAGGGAAAATTTGCAGCCTGTAAATTGTGTTGTTTCATACATTGAATTTAATTTTCAGTTATGTGTTTTGAAAAAAATCTGTGTAGTTCAAAATGGAAATTTCTTATCGAGAGTACCCATTTCTAATCGTGAATAAATATTTTCAAATTGAGATATTGCAGCGAGATTTCATAAATCAACCCTAGATTTGTACATGAAGCAAAAAAATGAAAATTAAGATGATTAAAACTTTAAAAGTTGATTAGTTTTTATTAAAATTGATCAAAGTGTCTGGTAAACTAATAAACTTACATAAAAACTTGTCCTCATTTTACAACTTTTTTGAAGACTGCGAAACAATTTGACTCATGTTTTAAGAAATATCTAAGATGCAATTTAGTTTAAATCTTCTTTGAAATATTGTCAAAATTTCCTGTTTTGGCAGATTTGGGAAAAAATTCCAAAAACAAAACTTCAATAACTTTTTTCACAGAAGTCATAATTACTCGTGGTCTTCGAGAAAGTTTATCATTAAGTCAAAAATTAGTGTTTCCATAGTAAAATTTGTCATGAATGACAAGTTTCCCACTGATGCAATTTTTGACGTTTGAAATAGTTTAAAAGTACATTCATTTTGCATGTTATATGTAAGCATCATACGTTGCGTACTCAGGTCAACAAAATATGGGAAAAAATGCTTTTGCAGATGATCGTTGGATTCTGATTTTAATCTCATCACAAATCCTAGTTATAAAGGGTGCCCATGGACCACGATACCTCACTCTTCTCCATCCATTTTTTTAAACGTTACTATTTTTTCAAAAAAAAAATATGCCTTACTTGTTTCACATATTTTATCTGTAAATCTCCTTGGGAAAAGAACGTTTATTAGGGTTTTGTTTGACATTCAAATGTAAATGTCCGAAAAATAAATTAAATACCTGAAATTGTCATAGATAAGTGCATGTGCAAGAAGCTCGCCATCCAAAATGCTCTGGAGTTTTTAAATAAAACCATCCAACCGAATTTATATATTTTGGTTTAGTCTTTGTGGTTTAAATAAAATGCTTTCAATTGAGTATTTTTAATAAGTAAAGTATGCAATTAGTTCTTAAAATGAGAAACTTTTGATATGAAGTCAATCATTTTTTAAGGGATCGAGCAAGGCCGGGTTAACCAACCTGTTTTATATAATTTTGCCCATTTTTTCAAAAATTTTCAAAAAATCGTCCAAAATGTCCCGGTATCAATTTTGACGATATCTTGCTCTCAAATTTTACCTTTTTCTGATTCGATTTTAAATAAGTTATTTTAAGCACTACCTGATTTATTAATTTTTACGGCTGTGAAAGAACCAAAATCAACCACCAAAACGCATTAAATCACTACAGACGTTTTAAGCGTTACTCAACGGGGTTTCTTGAACCAAATTTATTCACTAGGGGTGACTGAAAGAATTTTCACAAACAGTGCTTTTGAAACAGGAAAAAACGACGGGTCCTTTTTGGATTTGATAAACATTTCTTCCTATTTCATATCAAACCTACGGCCTACCCACGCACTTTCGGCATCCTTTCCTAAAACTTTTCTCAAGCTTAGGGGTTCTTCGCTGCCATTCCCAGAAACAGGTATCAGTATTCATCTTCTTCAGCTTGGAATCCAATTCCTTTATTCTTCGCTCGAGAATGGCTTCTGTTTTCGGATGTGCTATCGTTTTCAATTTTAAGTGAGGGACCTGGACAACATGCCATAATCCTAACGGGAGCAGCAACAACAACAAAAACGAAAAACATCCCCAATAATGAGATCAACGTTTCCCGAGAGAAAACTACCTTCAAATGGCGGATGAAAACTTTTTCTTCCATCCATTAGCTGCTTCTACTCGACGTCTCGACGGTTTGTTTGGTCGGAAATTGAAAATTGATTCTTACAGAAAATCATCACTCGCCCGCCATGCCAGCCGATGTACGTCTGCTCCGGACTGGATTTGAAATGTTTGGCGATCGAATGGAAGTTTTTCCTAATTGGCCAACTCGAGATTGTGTCTATAACAATTATGCAGCCATCTCTTGGAGTTCTTAATTTTGTTCTTCATTTTAAAGACGTTGAACGCTTCTAATGAGATGGCAGTAGGAGATGATTTATTTTTGAATAAAAACTGGAAAAATAAAGCGCCCTGGGATGGGAATGGAAATTCATGATTTATTCTATTCTAAGTTTGAAAAATCAACCAATCGCAACAAAAACAGTAAATTATTATTTTTTTTAAATGGGAGCAAATCAATAAATTCCGATATGTCATGTACACAATTTGCAAAATCTTCTTTTTCTTTAAAATTATGAAAAAAGTGTTAAGTTAAGAAAAACTTTGTAAAGACAAAAAAGACTTTGGCGCCTTAAAGCCTGAAGGTATGAGCCGTTTCAAATACAGATATGATTAAAAAAAAACTTGCAAAATGTACAACCAAAAAAATACAAAAGTAAACATTGACACGTGCTCAAATATTTAAGTATAAATCCGGCCTAAAAACCGGACCAAACAAATGATGGCTCCAGCGTCGTTGGTGTGGGTTCAATGGAATTAAATTGGCTGGAAAAGTTAATTATCTTGAAGCGAGACAGAATTTTTTGCCAAACACAAAAATAATCGAACCAAATTGCTCATTTGAACATCCTGTAAGTCATACTTATTCGCTTGGAAACAACACAATTTACAGGCTGCAAATTTTCCACTAGGCGCCAACATGGCGGCGTTGGAATTTTTTTCAAATCTGCCAAAAACAGGAAATTTTGACAATATTTCAAAGAAGATTTAAACTAAATTGCATCTTGGATATTTCTTAAAACATGAGTCAAATTGTTTCGCAGTCTTCAAAAAAGTTGTAAAATGAGGACAAGTTTTTATGTAAGTTTATTAGTTTACCAGACACTTTGATCAATTTTACTAAAAACTAATCAACTTTTAAAGTTTTAATCATCTTAATTTTCATTTTTTTTGCTTCATGTACAAATCTAGGGTTGATTTATTAAATTTCGCTGCAATATCTCAATTTAAAAATATTTATTCACGATTAGAAATGGGTACTCTCGATAAGAAATTTCCATTTTGAACTAAACAGAATTTTTTCAAAACACATAACTGAAAATTAATTTCAATGTATGAAATTAAGAAAAAAAATTAAGTTCAATAGTTTAAAATTTTAAGCTCCGAACAGTTTTTCGCAGTCGTCTGAAATATTAGTTTCCGAAAAAAAAGGTAGAAACTTTTTTTTCTTATTAAAAATTTAGATTTATACACTGGAAGAAGATTTTATTTTCAGTTCACAAAAATTTATAATTAAAAAAACCATTTTTTTCAATAAAAACGTAGCATCATTCTAAAACAAACTTAACGAATTTTATTCAAAGCTCATGGGAACAGTATTTTAAAGCTTATTTTTCAATGATTAATTTGGTAAATTTTGGCGTCTTGAACTCATATCATTCGCCAGATATTATCTGTCAACTTCAGTTTTGTTGATATGGAATTTATATTTAACTAAGTTTAAAAATTAATCAGTTCTGGAAAAAAATCATTCCGAATTTGATAATTATACTTCATTAAATTCAGAAATTATACTTTGATGGTGAATCAATTCTCCAGTTTTTCAAAATTTGGAAAAATATCATTAGTATCTTTCAAGTACTTTTCAATTTTCAAGTACTCCTGATCTTTTTGAAAAAAGTAAAAAGGTTTAATTTTATTCTACAAATTTGCTGAAGCCAAACGATTTGATTTTTCTTTAAAATATTATATAAAACTCAATTTGGTCAAAAACTTTTCTAAACATTCTTTTAAATTCTCGTATTAAACAAAATGGGGAAATCATAAATAAAGAAAATTCTAGAATTCGATAGGAGCTAGTTTTCGACAAATTATCGAACATTTCACTATTTAAAAAGGTTACTTTTTCATTAATCATAGCAATTTAAAAGAAATCATTGTGTAGATAAAGCTCAAAATTAACTGCTGAGTAATAATTAATTTCGTATTTTTACAAAAACAAATGGATAACAAATTAATTAGTTCAGCTGTCGAGCGCTGAAAAATCATATAACTTCCAATCTTCGACATCAGTGTTGAAGTTTATATTGCCATGGTTTCCATAGTTTTGTGACTTCCAGAGGTAAACAAACAACTTGCGACTTCAAATCATAGGACGAAATTTCCAAAATTAAACCCGCAATTGTAAGGTAATTTTTCTAATCTAGATTTTATAGCTGAAAAATTACTGTTCTAGCGCCCTGATGGACATGTCCTACTGCTGTGCGTTGTCATTGAGCAAATTTGTAACTATGAAACATAGATGTATCTACAAAATTTGATCGGTGCCCCTTCAATAACTTTCATTACAAGACAAATTTCCTGGTTCTGTCATCTGGATCAAGCTACTTCCAACATAATTCTGCTGGGTAGATATTGGAAATCTGGGGCGGTATTATGGAACTCGAAACAATCGAGTTTCGTTCGATTCGACCGACTTTGGCGTTACCGATCTTGAACGAGCTCGATTCGAATGGAACGTTTCGAGATGATCTACTACCCGGTTAACTCGAAATCTAGTACGTTATAATTAAGAACTCGAAGGGGATACGTAAAACGATTCTAATTCGATTTGAGTTGATACTCGAAACGAGTATCTCGAATCGAATAGGATTCATAATTTCACCCCTGATATCCATTCGTTTGAATTAAAAAAATTGCCATTGACCTTTTTTATGAGGGGAAGAATAATTTAAGATTTATATTGTATGAAATTGTTCAGTGAAAATACTGTTTAATTGAATTTATTATCGGCAAATTTGTCCATCAATAGAAAGTTCAAAGTGTGTGAGAGTGTAAACAAACTTCATGAGTTCCGCATAGTTGCATAGCCTTAATAGCCAAAATGGCGGAATCGGGAATTCGATAGTCGGTAACACCACCTGTATATATACACACCTTGCATTCAACCTTAGGTAGACTACAGTACTAGATATTATACATGCGGAAAAAATCCAAAATATGAGCGCTTATAATCACAGCAGCTTTGCCTACTAGCGACACGTCGCATACGTCGCGACGTTGAAAATAATAACGACGCAGCGCGAGTTTCCTAGGAGACTTAAAGCATGGAATTGATGTCCTAAGGAAAAACACTGTTGACAACATAAACAATGTTCGAGTACTACATCGAAATCGCCTACTGGACTGAAAAAAGGAAAACAAACCTGCGAACGACAGGAATCTCGCTAGTAAAAAAGCGTCGCTAGTCCTACTGTCGCTATTCGGTTTGGTGCTATACACATAATAGTAGCTTCAACAAACATACTCTGAACTTTCTAGAGATGAGTCATATTTTTAACACCAAGAATACAGTCAACCAACGCACAGATGTAAACAATCTCAACACTATCTTTGCCTCAGTATTAGATATATTAGACAAACACAATTATAAAAATCAAATGTCAAAAATTCCGATAGCCATAAAAAACAAACGCCAAAAATACCGATAGCCAGAAAACAACCCAAGAAGAAACAATGTTATGACAATCATACCGCCTAAAATACTGAGTGTATTAAGTAGTGTTTCCTGTGTAGAAAATATGAAATTTTGAATTTAATTTTGTAAGAAAGATTCTATAAAAATTTGTTCAAAAAAATCACAAAATTATTATATTTACAGTGGAATTCAACATAAAATAGACCGACCAATACGCTTTTACTAAAGCACAATAAGATTGACCATTTTGTAAGTAGAACTAAGAATAAGCTTTTAAAACACAAGTCATTACACTTTTCAAACCACATAAATTGTAGGATCCCTGATGAAGGTGTTATACGCGATCGAAACGTAGGATCAAAATACATTTTTGTTAGAAACAAGATTAATTTATCGATAATAAATTCAACAAAACATACAGTCGAAAGCTCAACATCACCATATTGTTTGATTATTTTTTAATCACGTTTCTTTGAGTAAAACAATCCTGCGGCAAATAAACTGAAGCATTTGAAAAAAGAAATTATGTTGAGGTTTTTCTTTAATAGGTTATTGAATTTTTACATGTCTGTCGAAAACTAAACCATTTTCGTCGAAAACTAAAACTGGTTGTCTAAAAATAGATCTTTGCAATGGTTAAAAAAAAGCGTGAAAAACTGAATTTGGACACTTTTGGTTAACGAAAAGTGGTGAAAATGTACACAGCATTTTTTTTTGTTGGAAACCAACAAAATTTTGCTAGTTTTTGTCTCGCAGAATTCCGATTTAAATTTACAGCAATTTAAATTACTGAAAAAACAGCAAACATCAATGCTGGTTTCTAGCAATTCATTTTTTTGGAAATCGGCAATCCAGATTGCTGGAAACCAGCTATTTCCTTCAAAATAATTAGCTGTATTTGATATCAAATTTATGTTTCAGTTCCAAATTAAATATTGAATACACCTAGCATAAAATAAGCAATAAAAACAATTATTTTCTTCCATTTTTCAATAAGAGATGTATTTATTTTCAGAAACATGATTATTTTTTTCATACTCCAACATCGGCCGGAATGGCAGTTTTGTGCCAAAGTGTTGATCATTCATCACCTGGAAAAAAGAGTTTTGATTAGTATCTTTCATAGAAGCACTAAATTTTACTTCAGAAGTCTGGAATCTCGACTTCAGAAAGACCTTCGACAAAGGAAAGTGGAGTACTAGATTTTTGGAAGTCTGTGTTTTGTTGCCAGTTCACCATCGACGATTTTAAAATTTCTTATACAATTCACATTATTTACCTATCCAATAAAAACTCACCCTTGACTTGATGTCTGGTTGCCAGAATTTAGAGGAAAATAAAAAATAAATGTATTAAATATAATCGAACCGAAAATAGTAAAATAGAGTCTCACCTTGCTTCAGCGTGCGAAAACTAACAGACAATTCAACAACTCGATTGCTGATTTTCCAGCAAATTAGACCAATTGCTTATTTTCCAGCAAAAATGTCAAGAACACGATCGAATGCTCGAAAAGCCAGCAATTAGAAAACGGATTGCTGATTTCCAGCAAAATTTTGGATTGCTTTTTTTGCTGGAAATTTAGGCAAAAGTTTACTGTGTAGAAAAAAAATGAGTTTATTTAAATTTTTTTTTAATTTAAGTTCTAAAAATGAGTGAAAATTATTTTTGTTGATATCTAGATAAAATCTGTCGAAAACTAGGTATTCTACCCGTAGATACTCTAGATTTCGACCGGAGCTAGTTTTCGCCAAATTTTTAACTAAAGGCTTATCTTTCTTTTTAATGCTCATATGTATATCTTGTTCATATTTGCTCTCCCAGTTTTGCATATTTTGAATATAAAAAATTTCTTAACAAGATGTTAATCATTAATTTAAAAGTAACATTCTGAATTACTTGTTAAATTCAATGCCATCTACCGAATAAGAATGATTATGAATCATGAAAAAACTTACCTTTATCCGAATAAAAGCAACATTTACAGGACTCAGTGGATGGATAATGTTCTGAAAAAAGTATTTTTGGTAATTTATTACATACTTTTGCCAAAATATTATGGAATTTCAACTGTTTTTTAATCTGTCGAAAACTAGCAATGAAAGTTAACCTATCAATCTGTTTTTTAACACTCATCTTCCTGTGTAAACATATACAGTTTCCATGGTGTAAAACGCCGTGAAGAAGACAAGCAATTCCAATATGCAAATATTCGTATTCGTTTGCAAACAACGGAGGTGGAAATGTTCTTGTCTAAAATTAAACCTTCCGTGTCGAAAACTAATATTGAATGTCGAAGACCATCGAGAAGTTTTAGTTAAAAGGTTATAAAAACTTTGTTTTGAGACTTTCGATAGAAAATAGATTTATAGAAGCAATCATATTTGAGATGAAAAACTTTAGTAAATTTATTTATTTATAAGGTTTGTCTGACAAAACAAGCAAAAACTGTCGAAAACAAGGCATTTCATCCTCATATAGATCTCCCTGTTGATGTTACAACTATTTAAAGTAGGAATATTTATAGACTATTTAAAATTATGATTTATTTAGTAGTGGGTTACGCTTGGCGACGAATGTGTTAAAATGAAAATGATCATGTTTAAAAATATTCAATATTGACACTACTTTTTGAAACCTGTTGATCATAAGTTAATATTTTTTAATTGATGGTATTTTTTTCAAACTAAAATCTCTTGATAGCTGCTAGTACTGATGGTTTTCTGGATTTATGGTTTTCTGGTAAGTGAAAAAATACAGGAGGCTCCATTTGTTTTTTGATAAAATGTTACAGTTTTGAAAAAAATGTTGGATGTATCTCTATTATTTTTAAAAATTCTGTCATATTAATTTGTCGCTTTAAAAAAATTGGAATCAAACTCAATTAGTCAAAAATTTTCCATGGGTTGTCAAATACATTGTAATGAATTTCTTTTGAATTGTGGCAACCTAAGAGCAATGTATTGCGAAAGCTTTTTTGACCAAAGATTAATAAATTGCCAGAAATTCAGTCTTTCTTAATTCATGGTAAATATTTTAACATCGGATTTGAATCTAGCATGATGTTATTCCTGGAAAGCAGTTTTGAATATATATACACATGAAATGCTTTTCCCTGTAGGAATTATATAAAAATGTGTCATAAAGTTCAAGTTTCTTCATTTAAAGCAATCCCTATTGCTTTCAAACTCTCCTCCCGACAACCACGCCTCTGGGAAAGTATAGCACCACGCTGATTATAGGTTTAAGTAATTGATTATGCTAATAACATCAATAATTTCTCAATTCGGTGAGCATTCATTCCCACGCACGTGGCCCACACCCAAATCATACATAACTAATCTCAACTCAAATAGTCAAGTTTCAGCCACTAGCTATTGCCGGAAGTTGGTTATATATAGATAGCCCGCATATTCAACATGTTGCAGCCATGCTGCCTTGGTGTGAACTCATGCATACCTTCTGGGCTGGGACATTCTGTACGGATACTAATTTTCGTTTTCAGCATCCCACTTTGGCAAATTGCAAATTTGTGTCAGAGGCCTAAAATGAAAACATCACTCGAAAAACTGTTCTTTCTTTGGCTGGGCTTGTGTACATGAACACCAAAAATCATGATACGGGTTTTCTAAGCTACTAAGGATTTGGCACTGTGGGTTGAAAACCTAAACCTTTTTCTAAAAAGTAGCGTCTAGATCATGGAAAACTAGGTTTATCTATCAGAAAATTAAAAAAAAAATCAGAACGTAGAGTTATAGAATACAATGGAAAAAAAATTTAAAAGGAAGCTCGGAATTCTATGAAAATTTAATTTTGCCTCACATGGTGGGAAGACTTTTGTCCCATGATAATTATTGTCGACCGAAAGCCATTCTTTTCCTAATACCCAGTATCATTTACACTTCCGGAAAGAACTCGACACATGGTATGCCACTCAAGGAAAGGCAAAAACTCAAACGTCTCTTCCGTGTCACAGGATGTTGGTGTACCTAATGCACATACACATAGAAACCCCGTAAGCCTTTCTAGTCCGATGCTTCCAAATGGCAAGACTTTGTGCATATGCTTCCCAAACTTTGCGGTTCTTGGCCGAGGATTTTGGCTCAACCGTTCTCTATGAGTCTAGGCTCCGGCGAATGTGCCTTTGCACGCCTTATAATTCACAATGACCTGGACCGGTGCTGTTGCTTGTTGTGATGGTGGTGCAACAAACAAAATGGGGGCACTATGAACATTTTCCACATTGCTACGGTGTTATCGGAAAGCCATTGTTGCTTCCTGGTGGTTACTTATCATGCATGGGGGCTTAGCCTAAGCTTAACTGGGGTCCATAAGAAGAGAGGCAAAGTGGCGCCATTGCCGAATGCAATCAATTAGATTCTGAAAGCCCTAGTTCTGAGGTCATTGAGCAATTTTCATTGCTAGATCCTAGCAAGGGCCCGAAGAAGATTCTGCTAGGGTTGGATCAAAAGGATTTAGGTTGCTGATTGAAATTCATCATGCACCATCTACTTGAGACTTCCAAATAGAAATATACAACAGCAATGTTTATCTGGTGAATGGGGTGAGAAAGTTCGCCACCAGGAAGCATTTGTGAAAACCAAAACTCAGATACGTGAAAATCGATTTGTAGGATCATGAATGTGTTGATAATGAACAAAAACAAATCGGAGTGGAACGATAGTGATCTCTGTTAGCGATGTGTTCAGTTTACATAAGAAGTTTTAATATTTGAATTGCAGTTGCAATGTTTTTCGAACTTCAAGTTACCAATACAACACATTTTTAAAGCTTATTTTAGGTGGAAGAATAAAATTTTAACCGACAAAAGATATGAAATTTATCGGCAGTCACTCCTTACAACTTTTTTGCTTGCCGAATTGAACGCCAGTTTGGTAAAATTGAGGCTATCTATTGCACTCGGAAGCAACACATGATAAACTATCTACAGTTAAATATTGATTTTTTTTTCAATTCTCAGTCATGAGTAAAGTTGAAAAGCACGTTTTGATTTTGAAAATTGTCTTTTTTTTTCTCATGATAATCGTATTTACTTAGCAGTATTTCCATCTTAAAGTAAATACCTTCTCACGGAATTCAAAATTTCGAACACCTGCATGGCTACTAACAGCTGGTTTTGAAAAGGACTTCCTTTGTTCCAAGATTTGTTCACATGTTAAACGTGGTAAACAACATCGTTACTCGAAAATCTTAATACAATGAAATCGTTTGAGTCGTATTTGAAATACTTTTTCTTATACACTTTACAAAAAAAAGTTAAAAAAGGAAGGCTCCAGAATCCATTTTCAAAATACCCCTTGGTTATGAAAACTCGGTTAATGTAGTTTCATCCTGCAGTTTTTTACTAAAGCTTAGAAATATGATCATATTTATTAACTGAAACCGTAAAATGGAGTGAATAGGGACAGATTTCTTACTATTTTTGTTATATTTCTTTCATGTTGCATCTTTTCTGATTCACTTTTGATCGAATATAAAGCGGCCTTTAAGCAAGCATAATCGAAAATATTTATCAGAAGTTAGGCTTTTCGATATCACTTTTGAAACAGTTCCATTTTACGGTACCTTTTACTTATAAAATCGATCCTTTTTCTGATTTTTTTAAAATATCTTAGTTTTGTAGTCTGGAATCAGGGCCATAGGGAGAACCGACTCATGAGGGGGTTTCGCTGACTGATTTCTGTCTATGGGTTTTTGCCGAACAATGCACGAAAATAAAAATAAAATCTATATGATTATTAATGTTCAAGCATTTTTACATTCATCGTTTTCCTATTAAATCGTAATTTTAGAAAACTGATACTAAACCTTAGATGTGAGGTAAATTTTCGCTCTCATCGATATTAAAATCTTTTGATTTGTTTATGAGTTTTGTAGATCAAACTTCTTTGATTTGAGCATAAAATATGTATTTTCTGTAGACTTCAATTTCTTGAAAAAAAAAAAAAAATATTCTGTACAAAAATCAAACAAGCTCAATCTTCCAAACTCTTTTGCAAATTCAAGTATTTCAACCTTTGATGGAAATAAATCAAATAAAAAAAACAGTAAGAGATAAAAAATTTACGGAAATAAAAAAAAAACAGTAAGAGTTAAAAAATTTACGGATCAAATTTGCTTGATGCAAACTTGAACCAAATTTATGATTTTATTTTAAAATTTTGCTTTGAAAAAAACTGCAAAACTAAAAATGTTGAACAATACACCGAGAAAATAAAGAATTTTCTGCAGATTTTTTAAGGTGAAGATCAGGTAAATGTTTTATAAAGAGCACTTATTTTTCATAAAGAGTCATTTCCACAATGGAAATCCTGTGTATTATTTTTTTTTAAAATAAAATTTGGGGTTTTTCCATTAATCAAAACTTAAAACATGAATTAATTCTTCTAAATATGTGTGATTTTCTAATGAATTGTGTGTAAAAAATATTTTTTTTATTTAAAATTTGAAATCTGGAAATAGGAAATTTTGAGATTAATGAACTCTTGAATTGCACAACAATTTTATGTTGATTGTAAAACTTTTTAAAACTAAATCCTTTGCTGAATTTGGAATCTACATTTTGAATCTTAATTTCTTTACCATTACTGAAATGTACAAAAAAATACGATTGCCGAATTTTATTTCCAGATCTAAATTTTATGAGCCAAGTATTTAAAAGCCGTCATTCATTAATCTATTATTTATGCAGTTCTGGTTTAATCAATCTGAATTCATTATTTAAATTAATTATTTTTATTCTTTTTTGTGAATTCTTATTAATATATGAATCTCAAATGATGAATCTGAATCTTGTATTATGATGGTCTCAAAAATAAGTGCTTTTCGTGCGGGGCAACTGATCACATTAAGGCAAAGTGTCCTAAACGCCTTACAGTGAACGATCGCTTAAAGCAGGGTAACGCTGGAGAAACCAGGGAAGAGGAGGGTGTTCTTCGGCCATCACCAATAGACTGGCCCATAACAAAATAATCCTTATATTCCACGCGGCACCCCCTAGATTGGCGTCTCTAGGTGAAAAAATGACTTTCTGAAAGTTTCAGGTCAGTTGGCAAAAGCACGAGCTGGCGCAAAGGACTTGAAATTTGTATGGAGATTTTCGGCAAAATGTATGGAAAATCGACATACTTGCACTCTTTATGTTCTAAAATATGTTCCCAGTATGCTAGAAAGCTCAGAATTTCAGGAATTGTAGTTTAAACAATGACGAACAAGTTTGTAAAAGATTGTGACGCAATACGAGTTGACTGTGATGAGTTATTTGCAATTGAATGTGTGATTTATTTCGCATTTCTTTGATATATCGTGAACGGTGTATGGGCTTAAGTCACACAATGAAAATATCAAACAGAAAGTTTGTGTCCTTCGCAAAGTTGCGAAAAAAGCTCTTACAAACATTATTGTGGGGCATTTAGACCTTCGAAGAGAAATGTATGATGGTTAAAGCCTTGTCAAAAAAGTCAACTAAAGAACTAAAAAATCTTGTGGTAAAAGGTATGAATGAATTCAGAATTTTAACGTTGAATGATTTAATGAATTCAAAGTCGCTTAAACTTTTCGATCGGTACGATATCCCAAAAAGTTTTTGACAATAGATCCTGAGCATTGGAAGACTATCAAAGAATTCAACAAAGGGCAACAACGTATAAGCAGTTTAAAGGTAGTAAATGACACTGCAAATTGACCCCTCTTTCCTACTGTAAAAAACTTCTCACCCACGACAAAGCCGAAAAATAAATTATTATGCAAATAATTAGTCATTATCGAAAACTTACCAGAATCAAACAAAATCTTCATTGTTGAAAACTTTCAGGATCTAAGTTTAATATACTTGCTTGATTTGAATAAACAATTTTATTGAATAATTACCAATGTAATATAAACATCAACAATTTTGAAGAAAGATCATTTAAACCAAAACTCTTTTTTTATACTCAAAACAATGCAGCAGTTCATAGTTTGTTATAAAATAAGCTACAACTTTGCCAAGAACACAAACTTTCTATCTGTTATTCTCATTGTGTGACAATGCGATCAAATTACTACTAAAAGTCCCTATACACCGTTTACAATATATCGATGAATTGCGAAAAAAATCACACATTCAATTGCAAACAACTCATTACAGTCAACTCGTATCGCGTCACAATCTTCTACAAACTTGTTTGTTATTGTTTAAACTACAATTCCTGAAATTCTGAGCTTTCTAGCATACTGGGAACATATTTTAGAATACAAAGAGTGAAAGTGTGTCGATTTTCCATACATTTTGCCGAAAATCTCCATACAAATTTCAAGTCCTTTGCGCCAGCTCGTGCTTCTGCCAAATGACCTGAAACTTTCAGAAAGTCATTTTTTCACCAAAATGCACCAACCTAGGGGGTGCCGCGTTGAAAAAAATGTTGTAAAAATCATCCCATACAAATTTGGGCCAGTCTAATCACCAACCTACAGCCAAGTTTTGGGTCCCAACTCCTCGGCAAAACTCGAGCTGAATTTGGTAGCCTTGAAACCAAAAACGGGTTTGATGAAACCGACGGGCAACGAAGATACAGCTGAAATCGCTACCGCTCCTCTACCTACTCCTTGCCAGCAGGTAGAGTCGAGCACACAGCAACGAAGCAGCGAAATCATCTCGGTCGAAGCAGATACCGGCTATGATATGGAGGTACAACCAACTGATGAGGAGAAAGGGAAAGAGTGGGAGGTAGTTCGAGGTAGAGGAGTAAAGCGAATAGCTCTGACGAAAGCTACTTCGTCCGACTCTTCGGACAGTGGTGAAAAAACCTTTAAGGTTCCCGAGGCACCCGATCTACTGAGAGCGCAGAGAACAAGGTCCAGGTCGAAGTAGCGGAAGCTCAGTGAGAAGTGAGCAGCGCCGTGATTTTTCCATAGAAGATTTTCGAAATGAACTATACGATGGTTATAGGCAGCATAAATCTAAACAGTTCCACTAGTGATATTAATAAGAAGCTTCTCCGGGATTTCATTATTAATCATAGCGTAGATATTTTATTTGTTCAAGAGCTAGTGTATGATAATTTTTGTTTTCTTCCTGGTTATCGAGCGATAGTAAATGTAGGCAATAATAAGAGAGGTACAGGAATTCTGGTTCGTAACACTTTTCAGCATGAAGGAGTCTTGTTCGATGAAGATAATAGGATAGTCTCTATTGTTATCAATCACATTAATTTGGTGAACATATATGCTCCATCCGGATCCAACTTTAAAAAAGCACGAGATGAGCTTTTTCGGGATGCAATTGCTCCACATATGAACAACGCCAAAAGCAGATTCTCTTTGATTGGTGGCGATTTTAACTGCATTTTAAATGCGCAAGATAGTAGTGATTCTAATAAAAATTACTCAGTAGGTCTCTCGCAATTCGTACAACTGTTCTCTTTAAAAGATATTTTCCGTGAACTGAGGAAAAATGAGTTCACGTTCTTCCGAGGATCCGTACAATCTCGTATCGATCGTTTTTATGCCTGCCAAGAGTTTTTAGATAATGTGATCAGCGTTGGAACGATTTGTGTGCCATTTTCAGACCATTCAGCTTTAACAATGAAAATTAAAATTGACTCAAATCCTTTTGTGCCCCGCGGAAAAGGTATTTGCAGTTCTTTTAGAAAGAGATGAAATTGCCAATCGCTTTAACACGGAACTGAGCTTGCTAAAACAACGTCAAGTTTTCAATCAAGATCTGAATTCATGGTGGAATATTGCTTTGAAATCTAAAACAAGAGGGTTTACAAAAATGAATCGTGGATATTTAACCAATCTGTTAGATGTCAAAAAAGTTCTTTGTATGCACAAATTGATGCTCTCTCCACTCGCCAAAGTCTCGGGGAACAAGTTTTCGATGAATTACAGATAGTCAAGTCCAAGCTTATTTCAATAGAACAAGCTAGGATTGACTTTTTCGGAAACCATCTACCAATTTCCTCCGTGCTTGAAGATAAAAAAATGAATATTTTTCAAGTTTCCGCTTTAGTTAAAAGATTTCAAAACAACTCTCGGTTCTGTCTCTCTGCTAATGATTCTCTCATAACTGATGTGCCAACATTAAAACAAATGGTAAAGCAATTGGCGATTTGCAGTTCAAAACGACGTTCAGAGGGCACTTCGATCAAAATGATGATGTTAAGGGCTCAAATGTCAAAACCAGTAGTAATTTTCGAAAACATCAAGAAAAGTTCTAAAATTTCGGAGTTGTTTTTCATATTCATAGGGATTTTATTTGAGAAAAGGGTAAGAAAATGAGAATTACGCTATCGTTCATATATTTAAAACCTGTTCGTTTTTGTATCTGCGTTAATTTTTAGGTTTCCGGTAAAAAAATCGTGAAATGCCAACTTACAGCGGTCTGGGAAGTTCATGATTTTGGAATCAAAACATGTTTTCATATTTATTAAGAAACCACTCGTAATATTATAATCTCCAACATTACTGAGTGTACTGAAAAATTTATAGAATTAACATATTTTCGATTTTTAGATTCACGTTGAGTTTGAAGAAATATAACTCTGGACAGAAAACGTAACGCCCGTACCAACAAATATCAGATCATAAATGTTAAAGAAAAAAAAAGAGAAGAAAATAGAAAAGTGCTAGAGAACGTGTGTGAAGAAAATCGTTTTCCTGCATCCAACATTCAATTGGCGAAGCAAGGAAGCTGCTTAAAATAAAAAAATATATTTGAATTTTATGGAAATAAATTTGTGCAAATGTCGTTTCAAATATGTTTTTTCAAAAGATCATTCGGCTGTTACTACCTAACTGCAACTGAAAACAAGCACGTGTCCACCAAGGCATTCAAATACTATTTGAAATACAATGCTGCTTTTTTAATTTAAGAAACTCCTCCACAATACCAAAAATTGCATGACTGAATATGGTATTCGAGTTAAAATGTATAATGTTCAATTTAAAGTTCATGATTTGAAAATAATTTAGATGGTGGAATCATTAAAGAAATAGAAATATGTATGACCCTTTTTATTAAATTAAAGGAAATTATCAGATGGTTGGATTTTAAAACTATGATAAAGGATAGTAAATTGATTTATAATTTACAGTAATTTCGCAAGGTTAAATGGAATAAGAATTGAACAAAATTTTTATGGCAACGAATTAAAGAAGGGTAATGAAAAAATGGAAAACTTTCCTAGGGTAGGAAACTCAAATAAAATTTTGTGAGAAGCTCATGCTGATTTATTCAAATATTTTATTTGGATTGTTTTCCAAATTCTCAATCATAAGTTTTATATTATTAAACTTTAATTATCTCTTTTTTAACAGACGATCGAAATTCAACATCAACTAATTCTTTTAATTTGTCGATAATATGTGGGGTTCTGAAATTCAGCTCAGGTTGAAAACTGGTGATCACTAATCTTCTGGAAATGGTTTCTCTAATGTAGATTTCCTGCTGATTTTAAATTGAAGAGTTTTTGGCAAATGCAATATGGAACTTAGATTAACAGCTACATAATTCAAGCTTAAAACCTATGTTTTCTAACGTATTAATTTAAGGATGTCTTCAATATCGATTTCAATCGATGCAGCATCCTCGCGGTATGAATCTTAAAATTTATAAAATGAATTTTGCCAGGAGAACCATGAAAACTTCACTTACTCAAATGAATGGCATAGAAAACAGTAAATTAAAGATTTTCTTGACTGATTCAGTCTTTAAAAGTGTCTCAAATTTGAGAGTTTCCACAAAAATCGTAATTTTCTAAACAATTTGTATTCACTGCCATGTTAAAAAACAGCTATCATCACCCTTTTGTTAGTTCCCTAATTGAAATCCAGTTGGCGTTGCATGTCAAAAAGTTTTGCTGCAAATCGCCAATACTACTCGAATACATTTAAAGCAAAAACTGAATCTAGAAACGGCAATAATAACCAATCCACCCCTTGAGACTACATCACCAAATTTTTGTTTCAAAACCAGCAATCTATGCTTCTGGCACCAATTACAGAAGATGAAATTTATCAAACCCTTCGGAAATCATCAAGGAAAAAATCCCCCGGACCAGATGGTTTGACATACGAGTTTTACCTAAAGCACTCCAAAGGAAATTCATCAGGAATCATTTCACTGATTCCTAAAGAAGGTAATCGTAATAGTCTAGATAATTATCGTCTAATCAGTCAATTAAATACAGATTACAAAACGTTTACAAAAATTGTATTCAACAGAATGAGTTCTGTTTTGTCTGACTTGATTGGCAAAGGCCAAGCAGCTTGCATTCCAGGAAGATCATGTGTAACTTATCTAAAAGATATTCGAAGGTTAGTTCTCAAGTCTAATGAAACTCGGAGCACTCTCGGAGGTTCAAAGGTTTTTTGGTTAGCGTTGATTTTAAATAAGCATTCGATAACTTTTCTCATGATTACCTTAGGAAAGTTCTTAGAAAATTTGCTTTCCCAGATCAGTTAGTTCTCTGCTTGCGAAAATTATTTGCAAATGCCACTTCCAGAATTATTTTTGACGGTTTTTTGACAGATGAAGTGGAAATAAAGTCTTCGGTACGACAAGGATGTCCTCGGAGCATGCTGCTTTTTGCTCTATACGTTGAGCCCTTGATTCGCCAAATACACGATAGCGTCCAAGGAATAATGGCTTACGATCGTATTTTGAAGGTGTTGGCTTACGCGGATGATGTTAGTATATTTGTTAGAAATGTCGAAGAATTCGATTTGCTTCTCCAAATCATCGGATCTTTTTCCGCTTATGCAAGTATTGAAATGAACCAGCAAAAGTCTTAGACTCAATAACACATCGGGAGGACCAATGCAACTGGAAGAGAAAGTGCAGATAACTATCTTCGGTATAATTATCAATCAAAAATGGAACTAAATGATAAATTCTAATTATGACAAGTTGATCTCAAGCGTTAAATATCGAATAAGTGTCAATGGAAGCAGATCAATGAACTTGTTTGAAAGGTCTTGGTTTCTGAACACTTTTGTGCTTTCGAAACTGTGATACATAGCTCAGATTATTCCACCGACAAATCGGAATAAAGCAGAACTGAAAACTGTTATAGGGTACTTTATCTGGCGTGGCATGATTCTCAAAACAGGGAGAGATCAGCTGCCATTACCGTGTGATGAAGGTGGTTTATATTTAGTGGATCCTGGAATGAAAACCAAGGCGTTGTTCATCCGAAATCTTTTACTAAGAGAAAGTGAGGAGATAATCGAAGAAGAAGAACTTTATTTAATGAATTTTCGACATCCTGAATTTCTCGGAAGAAACATGAGAGAATGGATTGAAGAAGGAAACCAAATCAAACGGTTGCAGCACTTAGATTCGGCAAAGAAAATTTATTGGCATTTCATCAATGTACGTGGAGTCAAGCCTGTGGTAGAAGAACAACATCTTCTAATGGACTGGAAACTTATTTGGTCGAATGTCAATTGGAAATGGCTCCCAAGTGCTGATCGTTCAAATATGTTCATGCTTTTAAATGATCTGATCCCCAACAAAGGAAAGATAAAACTCTATAACATCGGAGGGCTTCAAAACAGCTTGTGTAATGAATGTGGAATCAGCAATGACGATAACGAACATAGGATGAAACTTTGCCTTCATCCAAAATAGTCTGGGATTGGCTGCTTGATGCCTTGATAATAAAATTGAGAATACATTGCAAGAAACCTGAAGACTTACTGAGTTTGAATATTGGAACCAGGGAGAAATGTTTAAAAACTGGACAGTGGTTGGTAACACATACTATGAGCTTCCTACTTTCGAAATTCCCTCATGCAAATTTGTACGAACTTAAGAAAGGATTGTTAGAATGGAAATGGAAATACAGAAAACGAACACAAGGAATTTTCGGAAGATATTTGAACCTTATATTGTAGTACTAGGATTCCTAGTCTAGGAAATAAGAGTGTGAACATGTATCTTTTAATTTTTTAGTTCAATAAAAAAAAATCTGAGTTTTCAGTTTTTGATCGACTTTAAGAAGCATTGAATGTTTGAGTAAAATTTAGTTAAAAATAAAGTTTAAGATCTTCGAATTCGAATATAGAACACATTTTTTCTTTTTTCATATTCGTAAAACTAATATCCAAATATGGAAAATGCATATGGTAACGCCTAAAACTTCCCTTCATTTCTAAGCCCATGCCTTGAATAGATTTCTTTGACATCTTTCTTCAATTGAGAACTAGAACTATTATTTTAACAGTCCTCCTAAACTTCAGCTTTGTATTTAACGCAAACAACACTCTCTGGAGCCCCCAACTTCGATCTTTCATGTAGATTTTGTAAGTTTATTTTGATCATCTACATGAATTGTTGTTTGAAATACAAATATGGCGTTTTAAAGTGTTGAAAGTTCCTGTAACAGAAAACAAATTATCTTGGAACCTTAAATCTACTTGAAAAAAAAAATGAGCTGTTTAGTTTGGATTTTTTTGAGATCGATAAATCCACAGTTTCGAACAGACTTTAAATAAATATTATAATCGATGATAAAAAATCATACTCTTATCGAAAAAAAACTTATGACTTATGAAATCTGATTTGTTCAGATTTATCTAAACGAGATTACTTTGTGTAATTTTCACATTAGTGTGAAATAAAAAGTGTATTCGAAAAAAAATGCAACACTTTGGAGAATTTTCAAAACTAAACCCCGCAAAAACTTAAGCTCAGTTTTTTAATAGAAGGAGTAGAGAGTCAAATCTTCCAGAAATTCAATGATCAGACTCTGAAATTATTTTTTCCGATTATGCGGAAAATCTTGGCGTAATCTTTGACCATGAACTGTCATGGAAAAAGCAAGTAAACAAACAATGTAGCATAATCTATGGCTCCTCAAAAAAGATTAATCTTACTAAGGCACCTCGATATTAATACTAAATTAAAACTGTTCAAATGCTATATTTATCCATTGATTATATACGGAGATTTTATTTATTAAAATGGCTCAGTTAAGTCCATGGACAGACTTCGAGTTGATTTGAACTCATGCGTCCGTTACGTCTATGGGGTATCTAGATTTTCAAGTGTTTCTCATCTTCAAAAAATGCTAATCGGTTGCCCATTGTATAACTTTTATAAACATTGGTTGTGTGTTTTGGCACATAGAATAGTTACTAGAGGAGGTCCTACATTAAAAGACTATTTGTTCCAATAAGAAACTCTAGAACCATTAATTTTGTAGTTCCACCTCATATTTCAGTCTATTTTCTCGTTTCTCAAAAGAGGCATCTCGAACTGAAATAATCTGCCTACCAGCTGATAGGTACTTAACAACTGATTCTTATTAGTTAGACATGAAAGTTCATCAGAAACAATTAAAGTGAAATCGAAAAAACCAAACCCAAATGTGACACTTCAAAAAGATTGTACATATCTTATGTTAAAAAATATAAATATAAAATGGATTATTATTATTATTATTATTATTATTATTATTATTATAAATGAAAAAATTCGCAAGATTATGCTCTCATAGCCTTCAATTCGATGCCAGCGACAAAATAATAATCTCTCATTGGTCAATATTACTCGAATCCCATCTAATTCTAAGCGATCTGGCTGCACTGCTGGTTGCAGAGATAACATGATGATGATTTTCTCACTAGAAGCCCGCGTGGGAGCAGAATTATTTCAAAATTTATAAACATGGCAGACTTACTGTCACATCCAATTTAATCTGACTTCCGACGACATTTCATACGATCTTTTCACTATGCAGTTGGATTTGCGATTCGCAACACCATTGTAAATGACTTAAGTTATCATTTCTGATACGATTTCATGTTTGCTGGGTTTTGAATGCATAGATGGAAATCTTAAAATTTTCAATGAAACTGCTTAGTAATTTATTGTGAATATGTGCGAAGCCGCTGACCGTGGCCTTGAGGATAACTTTAAAGTCTTCTAAGCCGGAGATTATAGGATCGAGTCTCGGTCACGGCAAACATAATAGATACTTTTTCTGTGGGCTGATGATAGTCTGGCTCGTTTTTTTGGCTCGATGCACGGTTGTAGACAATATATTCAGCTTATTTGCGGCATCTCGGAGAGAGAGGTTAGGGTTTCGCTTGAAACTACCGGCAACTCTCTTTGTCGTCTCAGCGGCTTCCGGTTTTCGATTTCCCTCCGATCCAGACTTCCTGGCTGTCGACAAACGTTCCCCAAACACTTCACCTACATTTGTAACGGTTGATTTGGCAACTTTTAGCGATTTTTGCCAGCTTTGCGTGCGAGTAGCTCGGATTTTCGCAATGCGCGAGCAAAATTTTGATACGCTACTCTTCTTCCTTGGACGGCATTTTGACAACTGAAGAGTGAATTCCAAAATCAAAATAGGAGCAACATTCTACACACACACACACCTTCAAAATGAGGGGTGTTCAGGTTTTTTAAATGCAAAATTGAAAGAAATACGTCAAGTTGATATTGACCAAATTTTGACAGTATCACCCTTTAGACATCTAATTTTCATTTTTTTTGTTATTAATCTCCGGAACATGCAGGAGAGACAAAAATTTTCTGGTTGGAAACTTGCCAGGTGCCTGCTAAAAAGTTCGTGTTGCTGCCCATTACGAAATCTTTCAAAATATATCCCCTTTAGAAAGGTTCCAATATTTTGCGCACGATTTGACCACCGTATTTTATTTATTTCACATGTGTGCAATTTCGATCATTGCAAAAATAAAATAAAGCCTTTTTGTTAGTCAGCTAGACGAACCAGTCAAAAAATTCATGTTTTTAAACTCTCTATTGATGTTTGATAAAACCTTTCACCTTCCTTAACTTTATGGAATAAATTATCCTTTCTTTTATTTTAATTTTGTCTCACTGCTAGAGCATAAGAACATAGCGACAAAAATGTTTGCTGGGAAAATATTCAAAAAAGTGTTGCTTTTTTTTTCGAATGCCCTCCTTAGTGAAAAAAAAAACCGTAAGCATTTCAACACATTATAAATTACACTTGAAAAGTTCATAAACTCTGTTATTCACGATAATTTGATCTGTTTTAAGAACCTAAACATTCAATTTGAAATCAAATGTTGAGCTGATGGAAAATTGTTTTCCAATCTGAGTAACGTAATTAAATAACATGTTAAACTATCAGACATTTATGAATTACAAATTTCTCTATGATGTACGTGAAAATCAAAACATTCATCTCAGGTATTTTTCTTAGTTTTTTAACGTGGTCGTTTTTTACACGGTTTTTCGCAATAAACATTGTATCAGAAAATATCCTTCGTCACTTTCGATGGAATATCCTGGGAATATTGGTCCTTGGATAATGGGTGTTGGTTTAATGGACTCAACGAGAATAATTTGAATTTTACTGTCCGACGCCGTGTTGAAATCCAAGATGGTTGCTTCCGCATAAATTTAAAATGCTGCAAACGACTGATCACATGAAACTCCCACAACAAGATGGAAGCGTACAACGAGCATCAATCGAGTATACACAAATACCATCATAAATATCATCAATTTATACACATTTTAATACAGTACCGTTCATAATTGTATAGAAATTAGAAGCAATCGCACTGTCACTTCGACTTTGAACTTCCATAACTTTTTACTCTGATGATATTTTTTGATCATTTTTTTTGCGTTAGATAGATCAACTATCAAACTATTATATCATCATATTTAAGCTTTCTGGAGTTTTTGAGGCTTGAAAAACATTAATTCTACGAAAATCGGACTTTTTGAACTTTTCTCATTCAAACTGCAATATCTCTGAAACTACGCTACATTTTTTATTGAAATTTTGCAGAGTGATTGTTGAAGTATGCGGCTAGCATGTCTGAAGTTTTCGAAAAGTTCTTTCAATGAGATCAAAAGCTACGCGAGGTGCAATATTTCAGGCATGGATCTAAATATGTGATTTCTATAGAATTTTGGACGAATGTTTCCATAGGAAAATCATATTCTCTGTTTAACAAATAGTAAATCGATTACAATCGAAAAATCAAAACAATATCGCGAGATTCTAATTTCAAAACACAAATGAATCATTTATTCCATTTTTTCTTTCCTTCATTGCTGTTGCCAGGCATTTTTTGTCCGTTTGGTGGATATTTTTCTCATGAATCGTTCAAAATTCTATAGAAATCGCATTTCTATGTTCAAGCCTGAAATATTGCACCTCGCGTAACTTTTGATCTCGTCAATAGAACATTTCGAAAACTTCAGACATGCTAGCTGCATATTTCAACAATCACTGTGCAAAATTTCAATAAAAAATGTAGCGTAGTTTCAGGGATATTGCAGTTTGAATGAAAAAGGGTCAAAAAGTCCGATTTTCGAAAAATTACTGTTTCTCAGGCCACACAAACTCCTGAAAGCTTAAATTTGGTGATAAAATAGTGTGGTAGTAGATCTATCTAACGCAAAAAAAAATTGATCAAAAAATATCATCAGAGTGAAAAGTTATGGAAGTGCAAAGTTGAAGTGACAGTGCGCGTGCTTTCAATTTCTATACATTTATGAACGGTACTATACATTGAGTGAAAGGGTTCCAGGTAAGAACGTATAAAAAATGACAAACAAGACAATTTCAGATAAACCAAGATAAAAATACGAAGAAACAAGACAACAAAAATTAAAACAAGGCACAAAATAAAATAAAAAGTTATAGAGAATAGGAATTCCACACAAATCAAAATGAAACAAGGTAAATCACCATGAAACACGACATCAAATTTCAAAATAAAACAAAATTAATTTTAAAGAACAAAGTCACCAAAAATAAAAAAGTTTAATAAGTAAACATTACAAATCATAACACAACATCAAAAGACTTTTATATCTGAAAAAAAAAACATTTTGAAAATTTTATATTTAGAAGAATAAAAATTTAACTGAATCCTCTTTCTTGACTTGACCTCAACTTTCATCCTGTTTAATCTTTTTCTTTATCATTTTCCACGTCATTTCACCTGGTTTGTCGTTTTTATCTCGTGTTGTCTTGTTTCATTTTGTTTAACCTTTTGCTTGGTTATGTTCTATTTTATTCTGATTGTAATATCTTGGTTTATCTTGATTTCACATGTTTTGTCTGTTTTGGTCCAGAACTTATGTGCATCTGAATCAGACGATTTTTATAGTTATTTCTTTATGTAGCAAGTTCTGATTTGTTAGTTTTGTTTTTATGTGAAATACCTTGTATTTCTTGTTTTAGTTTGTTTACACTTTTGTTTTTAATTTTGCTAAAATGTGTTGCGAAGAACGTTTATACTGAGCCACTCTATGGAGCCACCATAACCAAATTTAAAGTTGGTTGAAGTTGCTTTGTATCAGATAGTTCCAGATATCTACAAATAACCATAACATAAACTTTCCTTTAAAATGATGCAATTTATATTAGTTCATTAAAAAAGCATGATACTTTTTCAAACTAGGCCATATTATGTGATGAGTTCTTCAAGTTTCAAGATTGTGTCGCATATCTTGGACAATATTGTCAATTTAGAGACTCCTTAGGAAAATGTAGAAAACAGAGAGGGAAACAAATAGTTCCCTATTTTGCAGCTTCAACGCAGCTCTTGCCAAAATTATGAAATACTTTTAAAACTGTTACAAAATAAATATTTTGATGTTTAAACGTTATCGATAAAAACTCTGCGTGGAGTTTTTACTCGAAATGTGACAAACTTAATAAGCTTAAATCAGCATCTCATACTTCTAGATATCTGATAAGTACGCTTTTTTTTTTTTATGTGTTGCTTCATCCTTTAACTTAACTTTAAATTTTAGAATGAAAATTCCGGTACTTTTTTACCAATATTCCCAAAGCATATTTTAGTCAGATGAAATTAATTACATAGAAAATGTGATATATTCTTTTTCCAAACCAACTACCGTATCCCCGTGTTTTAGTACTTGGATGGAACTGATCACCGTCTCGTGAAGTGATAAAAAAATTAATTATGTTTCCCAAACCTCCAATCCTTAGCTATAACATTTTAATATTCTTTCCGTTAAAGTGGATACGACTTTCAATTTTAGCTTTTATCTGGAAACATGGCATAAAAGTTTCACATATCTCCTTCAGGACAAGCACACTTCTTTGCTCAACGTGCCAATACTAAAAAAAAACTCCATCTATTGGATCAGAAATATGTGGGACATAAAAACACATCACTCTCCTCCAACGCACTACACGTCGGAACAATAATTCTCACATGGCTGGACATTATCAATCAACCGAAGGAATCACAGAGCGTTTCTTCGAATATGGCTCTTCTTTCACTTTCTATCTTTTACCACCTCGCACATTACAAGACGGGACTATGACAACATGACAGAAACTGAACCCGGACAGACCCGGATATCTTGGGCCATTTTTTCTTCTTCCTCCTCCAAGTGAATGATAATCGTAACCTTTATTTGAAATTGGTGAAAAATGAGACATCCGTTTCCGGTGCTAAGAAAAACGTTTACACAAGTTTGCTTCCTACAGGCTGGCTTATGTATTCACTTATGTTCATTGTTCCTTTTCCAGTAATGTTTTCCGAGAAACAGAAAAACTTCTGATAAATTTCATTATATTTGTATTTATTTAAGGAAAATCGTTGAGTAGTATCCATATAAATTGCTCCATAAAGAAATTTGCACACAATTTTCTCATGACAAAAGTGAAATAAAAAATCCATTTTACAAAAATTGGGATCCTCAAATGTTTGCATTTTCATATAATTGAGTAAGTTTTCGAATGACACTATCACACATCAATCTGTTTCACAAGTTTGGCTCCGAATTCGATTTACGAATCGTTGTCCTTTCCAACAGAGATAGTTTCGGCCAACTTTAACCACTAAAAAAAAGAAAACTTGTGGCTTACAGTTGAGCCGTCTTTCGATTTTACCCGAAAGAGGATTTTGTGCTCATCCTTCTTCAGAGGAGAGTTTTTTTTTGCTTTCGTCCCTACTTTATGATATTCTTTATTGGGAAACTTTTCCTCGACTCGGGTGTTTTTTTTCTGTGTGCAGATGGAATGAATATCGATAATCCTCATTTCTCTGAATCGTTGCGTTCGTCGTAGTGGTTGAACTAACAGGGTACGCTGCATACTGGCTGCATGCGGTTGCGAAAACATTCATTCATCAGGGTTTAAGATACGAAGAGAAAAAAAGTTTTTAATAGGCTCATTTGTCATTCACTGGTAAATGTGACAAGGAGGGATTAAACGTTTGATAAATTGGTTTAATGATAAGTTTTGTTTTTTTTTTATTCTGTATTCAATTCAGATTATGGGTTGAAAAATTTTGTAAGATTTTTTTTTATTAAAATGCAATCCTATCAACCTCCAGGTTAATCCATAGTGGTCCTATCTCAAAGGCCATAAAAAGACAAAATGAGGGTACATCCTGTCAGTTATGTCATCATGATCACTTCTGTAGATATTTGCGATTCAACGGCATTTGCATAATCTTTCAACCTCCCTCTTGACCACTGCACGTTTTTACTGTCGTTGAAATGAAATTTGAAACAAATAGCCTGTTAGAGCTTTGCTTATTTTTTCAGGGAATTGAACAAATAAAGATGATTTGAAGATGTGTTTTTATCACGCAAAACAGATCTAGTTTAATTTATTTAACTCAAGTCAAAACAAATAAAATATTTAACTAGCATAACTTCCATGCCTAGGAATTTCATATTTTAAAAAGAGCATTGGGATAAAAATGTGTTGAAAGACACATCACGGAAAACTTTTTGAAGGAAATGATTAACGAATAAATTGATTTTCAGCGATTTCAATCAAGAAATAAATCTTAAAACGATTTTCATTTTTTCATCCGACGTTTCGGCATTTATTATGTCTTTTTCCAGGAGACAATTATTATGACATAAATGATAATGAGTTTAAAAAGGTGTTACAATATATAGTGTACCTTCTAGAATTTCTCGTTTAAATTGTCCAAAAAAAGTTTTTTGAATCTGCTAAACTGTCTAACCAGGAAATATAAGTCTAAATAGTTGTCTATGGTGCAGGTCCGTAGGAAGAACCGACTCATGAGGGGGGGTTTTGGTGACTGATTTTTTCCTATGATCTTTTGCCCAACAATTCACGAAAATAAAAAAAATCAATGTTTGTTGCTATATGATTGTTCATTCTTATGATCATTGACATTAAAAGTTTTCATATTTCATGGTAACTTTAATTTTTTTTTCCGAAACCTAAAAGGTGAGTTAAATTCGCTTTAATTGATGGTCAAAATTTTTGAAATTGTTCAAGAGTCTGGTAGATCAAAATTAGTTGATTTGTGAGAGTCTTCCCTGCCTTAAAAAACATATCCTATACTCGAATCAAACAAGCCCATTCATCCAAACTAATTTGCAAATTCAAAGATTTTAACTTTTGTTATCTCAAATATCTATTTTAAATAAGCAGAATGTTGTATATTGATTTCTGAAACATCAAATTCCGAATTTTTGTGTCCTTCATGTGTTTATAATGTTTAACAATACACTGTGAAAATATAAAATTATGTACATATTTTTTTGGGTGAAGATATCTCTTTAACAGCAAATATTTTTCGAAAAGAATCAATTCCATAATGAAAATCATGTGGATGATTTTTTTTTTGTTATAAAATTTGAGGTTTTCGGATAAAACAAAGAACTAAAATTCTACCTTTTATTTGTGATTTTAAATAAAAATGGGGTTTTTAAAATAACTTAAAAAAAATTATATCTGGAAATCGAATTGACAAGCAATATTAACACATTAAGGACCGTGATGAAATCTATGACAAGAAACACTGAAATTCGACATTCTTTATCTCAGAAACCCCTAAATAAAATTTAACAAATTTAGCATTTTTATGTTACGGCAAATGTTGGGTTCAATTTTTTCGAATAAAATTTAACACTTAAAAATCAGTCCATTCGACAAATTTGTATCTGAATTCTGAAGCTGAATTCAAAAATTGCGCTCCGTCTTTGGATCCGAATTTCCATACGATTTCTGAACAATAAATTCAAAAAGAGGTTTTCCGAACCTTATTCCAAATCAGAATTTTATGAGCCAAGTTTTAGAGCCCGCATTCATGAATTTGTTATTTAAATTCTGTAGTTCAGGTTTAATCTAAATTCACTATTAAAATTATAAATTTTTAATCTGTATTGTGAATCATAATCAAATATGAATTAACAAAGATCTGAGTCTGACTTTTATACTTTAGACTGCTATTTCGGAGCTTTAAATATTTGAATATTGTGTAAGAATAAAGGTTAAGAACTTCAAATTTGAATATAAAATAAAATTCACTTTTTCATATTCGTGAAACTTTTATGAAAGTATTGAAAATGCATATAATCTCGAAAAACATGATTTAAATTGGATATGAAATGCAAAACAAAATTTGAACCAGGATTTCAAAGCAGCTTTTCATTTCTAATTTCTTTTGATTATTCTAACTGAAAATCAAGAATCCTGACATGGATACTGAATCCAGAATACGAAAATAGGAACACAATTTTGGTTATAGGAATTATGAAATCAGAAGCTCCGAGATGGGTTTATTTTAATTCAAAATTTATAATTCAGACCTGAATTTCGGTGAACAATTGAAAAAAATATTAAAAGGTGTAGCAGCATTTTGGAGTTTAGATGGATTTTTGAGGTTTTGGCATAAGTTTTTAGTCTAAATTGTTACTCTTGATCAACTTTACTCTTTAATCATAATTTGGTCGTGAATTTAAAATTTTGAGTATAGAGAAGAATACCTCGTTTGTTTTTTTTGGGTCCTCGTAGGGGGGAGGGGGGTTAACCCCCAAAGCAGACAGAGTTGCAATTTCTCGCGATGTGGCACATTTCTAATGTTTGTAGACTATTTCGAAAACCTTATTTGAAAACTCTTTTACAAAGTTAAATTAGGGGTTATCATAAACAGTTAAAAACTGAAGCGGAGTTTTCGCTAACTTTACATATCTCTTGTTATATTAAAACAGTACGAATGGTATCCCTAGGTTGCACGAA